>NC_133449.1:95541555-95848305 GCF_048565385.1 Saimiri boliviensis | reverse complement strand
TCAATTCCTTACCACCGCTTTTAAACAGGTACATGCTATGAAATAAAAGACAGTATAGATGTTACACTCTTATCCTTCTGGAATCCCGATTTCTCAATCTTGACTAGAATGACAGATCTGAAATATATTATTTTCTCAACCCCATGGGACTACCTGAAGCTTTGCTCAGCATCTTCGCAGCCACTCTTATATTCTCAGTCTAAGAAGCAAATGTCTCCAGAGCAAATGCAGAGCAGAATGTTAATTCACTTTATATGCATTTCCCATTCCAAGACCTTGGCCCCTTAAGCCTTGGCTGCCTACGTAACTCTCCGATTCCATATTTTACCCAGATTTTCTAGTTATTCTTGGCAGGAGAGTTGGTTACATCTATGCCACAGTTTAATACTTTTTTTTTTTTTTTTTTTTTTTTTTGCCAGAAGTAGATTTCTAAATTTTAGAACACAAGTGGTCTTAGAGATTATTGACTACTATGCACTTTGTGAACTTCTAACTCATATTTTTCCAATATCATTCAGCTCTGACATGAGCACTGTAATGATAGAAAACATGCTGGGTTCAAATCCTAATTCTGTAATTTACTAGCTATGCTACCTTTACATATTACCTAATTAAGAATCAGTTTTCTCCTGTAAATTAGGGATAATACAAAGGACCTATCACACAATGCTGCTTTAAGAATTAAATATAACAATGCACATAAACTGATTTAGACATTGCCTTCATGAAAACCCTGGTATAAACTTTTGATCTCTGCTTTTATAATTTTACATTGGTGTTACGGTGTTGAGAATTTCAGATACCCAACGAATACATTTTTAGTATAATTACACAATATTCAGGACATATTTACACCTCCCAAAAATCATTTATCTAAAATTCAAATTTAACTGGGTGTCCTATATTTTATCTGACAACCTTATGTTAATTTCAGCTGGAATTGTCTTTTTCATTTCCACCCATATGTCTAACTACAACCCCCACCCATATTCCTGTGTTCTACTCAAGTCCATCTTTTCCTGTGATTCAAAGACTTTGTAACATCTCCCTCCCCTCAGCCAAAATAAGGTGTAAAAAGTCATTAAGAAATGTTTTATTTTGATTACATGTTAGATGATTAAATTAATTTTAGCTCTCTTTCTGTTTTATATAACAACAAAAAATGCAAAAATTACACACACAGCTTACGTCATATTCCTATAAGGCAGTGCTGTTCTGGAATACCCTGGGTTCTTTCACATAGGCTTTTGAGCATGAATCCTCACAGCCTGATGAAATGTAGACTATTTATGAATACAAAGATGAAGTTGATATGTCTACGAAGCAGTCCCTTAAGTCCCCAAAAGAATTATTCTCTCACCATCTCTGTTCCTAGAGCATATTACAGCTATGCCTAACAAACATTATTAGAGGCGGATAATCAGAGTGTAGTTTGTTTCCACCACTAGGGTGAGCTTCTCTAAGTAAATGAATAAATGCTTTAATGATGCTAATTAATTAGTGGATTATATAATTGAATTGTCGGATACCTTTGGCTCAACATTTGGAAAACTCATTTGATTAACAAATGTTTCCATTTATCTTATGAAATAATATTTTGCTTCCCTCCCCCCTCCTTTCTTTTTGAATCTATAATCTATTGTCTTCAAATAGACTCTGGCCTGTATGATTGAAACATTTCCCTTCTATGCTTGCTTCTTGTCCCCAGAACAAGTCTTCTCTCCTTCTACTGTTATCTTTTTCATTTTATTTTGACTCCTTGCCTGAATTTTCTTTAACTTTTTTGTTTGTTTGTTTTGAGATGGAGTCTCCCTCGGTTGCCCAAGCTGGAGTATAATTGTGCAATCTAGGCTCACTGAAACCTCTGCCTTCTGGGTTTAAGAGATTCTTCAGCCTCAGCCTCCCAAGTAGCAGGGATTACAGGCACGTGCCACCACACCCAGCTAATTTTTGTATTTTTAGTAGAGACGAAGTTTCACCACGTTGGTCAGGCTGGTCTCAAACTCCTAACTGACCTCAAGTGATCCACCCACATCAGCCTCCCAAAGTGCTGGGATTACAGGCATGAACCTCCATTCCCAAACATCTTGAATTTTGACAGGCACTTTCCTGTGCCTTGTGTCTAAGGACCCTGCTCAGTGGAGTTCCTCAAAATACTCCTTTGCATGTAGCTGGTTCCTAATGCTTAGATGATTTAAATTACACAAGATTAAATTGTCCTTCTATTATTATTATCTGCTGGGCTGCAACTCCCAGACCATATTCTCTTACCCTCCCTGCCTCTGATTTCTTGATCAACATAGTTCGCACACACACACACACACACACACACACACATTTTTAACTTCATATCTATGAGATATACCTATTTTGGTAATCATCTTCAGGACCATCAAACTTTAAATTATTTCATAGATAATTTTAGCTTTGTCAATTTAATTTAACTTATATTTGTTTTCTCATATTTGGGACATTTGTCTAATAGAAGTGCTTTAAAAGTCAGATGGAATAATACATAATGCATTTGTATTAGTAAAGTCAATGAATAAAAATCATGAGAAATTAATTTATAAGTAAAAATGCATTTAAAATGTTCAGTTATTTGTTTCAATAGGCAAGGGTTTTTTTTTGTTTTGTTTTTTGTTTTTTGTTTTTTTTAATGAGATTCTTCCATGTCTTTACGGTGGGGACAAGGAGGTAGAGATGCAGGCACATATATAAAAATAAGACCTAGTTCTTATGTTCTGCAAGATGACCATTCGTTTGGTGAGATAAGATATTAAACAAATAAAAATGAAGTGTGACCGTGTGGAATGAAATGAGTGTTACGGAAAACAGTTCTGTGACCACAAACAAGGGGAGAAAATGAAGCTTCATATAGCAGAAACTATTCGGAAAGGCTTTACGGACGATGAGAGGCTTGAGTGGGGTGCTTTCTGTGACTATGGGTGAAGAAGGCATTCTAACAGGGGAAATGGCACACAAAAGAGGCAGGGAAGCAGTTGAGGACAGCACATATGTGGGAGCTGGGAAGAGTAAGGTACAAGTGGGATGTGTGCAAGGACGAAAAGGACCCAGAGACAGAATTGGGGAGCTGCTGAGAATGCAAGGTCGAGGAATTTGAACTTGATCCCATGTGCAGGCAGTGGAGAACTGCTGAAGAATATTGATCAGGGATGTGATACAAGGAGAAGGAGCGTAGGAGGAGCTGACAGGAGAGAGACATGGCTCGGAGGGAGCTGAGGTCAGCTGAGTCTAACCCGTGTAGCAAGGGATTCAAAACGAGTCCCAGCACTGTGTCTGGACACAGTGAAGACTTATTAATCTCAAAATATGTTGTGTTCATGTTTGTTGAGCAGATATGTTGAATTAATAATCAATAATAAATCTAAAAAATCAACAGTTGAATGGAAAATATTCGGCACGATATTCCAGCACTATTTTTGGAGGAGATGAATGAAAGAATATGAGAGTGGTTCTACATAACTATTTGGTATCTGAAACTTCAAAAACATTTTTGTATAAAGAATACATATTCAATATACAGTTTCCATCTTATTTGAGGGCATTTTATTTCCTTGAATGTGAATTAAAGGTGGCCAGATCTGCAGGCAGAAACTAGAGGTTTTGCCCAGAGAGAATACATTCATAGGTAAATGGTTCTATATCAAATGCCAGTAGGTAGAGCATCAAATAATTAAAACAATTTCCTGGTGTTATATGAATTCAGACTGCTGATTTCGCAAGTCTCAGAAAATCAATGGAACCAAAGGGTTCTTGTCCAGATCAAAACTCAAGTCAGTTTCTGGTTACCTGGGAACTACAAGTAGATACACTGTCCAGACCTGCTTGGTATTTCACACATGCTAGGCAGCCAGGAAGCAGTTAAAAGTGCTGTCCACTAGATTACAGTTAGTGTGATATTTTATCACTCTTTCGGTCCTTTATTCCTATTGTGAAAAAAGGCATACGACATTTCATTATGTTAACGGAGCATCAGAGGCACAAATAAAAAAGCACTTGGTTCATATTGGGTACCTGTGAGAAGTGAATATTTTTAAATATCTGTAGGTGGTTCACTAACACAGGTAATTGAGTTTCAACATATCTCTCCTTTGAGCCTTTCCCCTGGATGTTCTGTCATCCTGTTAAGTAAGGTGGGAAATAAGAAGTGAAACCTTTTAAGGAAGTATTGCCTTCCTTAGCTTGATCCTCTAAAAAGGTACTTTGTTAACTTGCTTAATGCTCCCTTTTATAGAAATATCTTTTTTTTTAACTCAAAAAGAAGCAAACCTCATTTTTAGAGAAATGGCAAAGGTGTTAACACTCCCACTTAAAGTAAGTGACATGGATATTCCACGAAAGACCTGAGTGCTTGCTCAATGCAGTGTGCACAGTGATGATACAAGTACGCCTTTCTGTACATTAGCAGGACAAATAGCTCTCTGGGTAATTCTAACCATGTGTAAGTTATAACTTTCCCTCCTGAAGAAAGATTTTCCTCCCTCTTTTTATTGTAATCATATGCCTTTCAGTGTAGACTTTCATCTACATTAAGAATAGTTGGCATTAAGGGATGCATTTAAAATCAGGGATTTTTTCTTGTTCTTTTCTTGATTTAACAAACCTGTAGATGTTCTTAATTTTTTTTAAAAAAGGTATGGGAATATGGATGGGACTACAGGCTCCAGGGACTGCCACAGTCTCTTCGTTTTATTTCCAAGTACTTGTGTTCTCTCCTGTCTTCCAGTGATTAGGGTAGCTACAAAAGGTGAGCCCTCAGTGCTGTTAATGCCCCATAATTCATGTTTTACCATGGGTTGTACTTAGACTTAAGATGTGGGGGATCTGTCCTTTATCTATCTAGTTCATGGAGTACAATAGGAAATGCCCAAATTTTTTGAGTAGTTTAGTGCCAGACTGGACACCAAATCAGTGCGTTTTGTAAATGAGGAAATGGAAATCCGGATGGTTCACCAACTTGTTCAGGACAGGCAGAGACCAGAAGGTGGTTTCTGAGCTTAATGACTTGGGCTGCAACAGGCTAGGTCACTATGCCACACTGCTGGGTCATCAATTAGGTGGACAGCATAATGCAGTTTTTCCACCTGGCTGTCTAATTTCAATAGGTGAAATATTTTCCCAAGTGGACAAAGGGTTCCCTTCCCTGCTAGATTTAACATCAGATGTGCCTTGGGGAAAATGCTTTTAAAAATACAGACTTTACTTTGTATACTTGGAAGAAAATACTCTATTTGGCCCCAGAATGGTTTAGGAAATATATTTTCAATAAATTCATTGGCAGAGAATCCCTTGTAACTCCACAGGATGGAAAAGAGGTATTTTAAATAAATCTAGGCTTTCCATTCATTTATTAATGTAAAAATTTATTTATCCACTCAACTAATCCATATTTACAAAGCTAGAAATATAATTTGGATCAGAGTGTGCAATGGGGATGGTGTAATAAACAAAACAGTCAAAAATCCTTGCTCTGGTGAACTCATATTCTGGTAAGAGAAAGACAGACAAGAAATGAAGCAAACAGGGAAATCTTGGAGTTCAAGAGTAGACAGTTTTCTAGAGAAAAATACAGTTAAGAAGCTGGAGAGAATGTGCCTTAGGAGTGGGGGAGGGGTGGGCAATGAATACCCAGGAATTTTACATGAAGACTTGAAGTGGAGGGCTGTTAGATGCCAGTAGATCTACCGAGCACTTTATATGTTTTATCTCATGTAGACCTCTCAAAAGCCACAAGGCAAATTTTGTTTTACCACATTTTAGGAATTATGAAGTTCAAAGAGGTTTGGTGAGTTGTTCAAGGTCACAAAGCCAAGATACAGATGCATAAGAATTTTGCACACAGGCAGCTTTTTGTTAACACGGTATCAGTGATTTCACATTCACTAAACTCTCATTTATCACCCAATGATATGTTGTGCGTCTGGGTGGCATCATGGAATAGAGAACTAGAAATTCCCTCTAATATGTTAAGGAAAAAAAGAATAAAAATAATTCAGTGCCTTTCTTTAATAACAAAAATAAAGTATGCCAAATTCACTTTTCCTAATTCCTCTAACAAATAGTATCAAAGGCATTGCTGCAGTTGCCTTTTGCCACTGAGGCACTGAGTAATCAAACACAGCGCACACACCTCTGTTCAGCATCTCAGCATGTGGAAAATCATCCTGCACAGTCCCTCTAAAACAGAAGGTTACAGCCAATATGTCTGTGCAAGGAATGCAGTGAACAAAAAGACATCTGTTTGAGATGAGCACAATAAGGAAATAGTTCAAGAGCCACTGTGTCATCCTTTGCATTTTGAAGAATCTTCACATAAATTTCCATGCCAGGTAGTTCTCAAAAAGTTCTTAAGTCCCCATGGGCGAATATCAATTTTGTGTGACTTAGTTTGGGAAGCCCTATCCTTCTACATTCCATATGCTGAAAAATCACACTTGCATGAAGACTACATCAGAAAAATAGTGCACTTTGGGATCCTTGGAGAGGCAACAGCCGATTTCTATGCCAACCAATCTTTCCTTATCACTTGAACTTGCCTCTATCACTGTGATCATTTCTTTTCATATGTATATGTCTTCCATTAGATTCTTAAAGGGGTTCATTCACGATTTAATCCATGTATTTTTTTTTTCTTTCTTACTTGTTTTTTCTTTTCTTTTTTTTGAAAGAAAACAAACTAAAAGCTAGACTTTGCATTTCAAATCCAGACATTGGAGGAAGAAGTGGAGGTGTGGGTGTGTGGGCTGATTTAATTGCATGTGTCGAGGTGCCAGGATCTGTGATGTACTGAGGGAGATGGTCTTCTGCAAGCTGATTATGCTTCAGACCCTGTGTTTAGAGAGCAGATGTTCTGGGTTCTCGGTGGGGATGGCAATGACCCACCAGCACACTGAGGGTGCTGCTGGATCTGCTGTCGCTATTCAAGTCACTTCCTGCAACATTTGGCAGGCAGTGCCCAGGCAGCAGGGAATGATGGAGGTGAAAGGGGACCCAATCAGGCATCCTGCAATTGATATCTGATTGATGAATGCATGAAATTTTGGAAACAACCCCTTAAAAATAGAGTTTTGTGAGTGAAAGCACTGAGCTGCACTTTTATGTGACTATAAAGGCTTGAAAATGATTTTTGTTTTTGAGGGGGGAAGAAAACTGTTTTCGAGCTAAGTTACCTGTTAAAAAGCAAAATGCAAATTGTATTTTCATATCAAGGAAACTAAACAAAAGGAAAACTGATTTAAATTATTCACAGAGGAAATGAATTGAGAATCTCTAATTAGGTTGAAATATTTAAAACATTAGCATTATTGGTCTTGCAACCTTCTACATGTACAGTAAAATAAAAATAAATAAACATTGCTGTGAGCTCAAGGGAGACTTAGAAAAAAGAAAAACTTCTTTTAGTTGAAAAGTAAAGCAAAATAAACGTAATTCTTTTTCACCTGGAGAAATGTTAGTTTTGAAATTCAAGGTTAAAAAAAGCATCACATTACATTTTGACTCATGTTTATTTTTATTCCTCATTTAAATATAGTAATGAATATCCCCTCACCACATAGTCTCACACCCTCACGTATTTCCTTTTTTAAAAATATAGATTGAATCAAACATTTGAAATCTTCCAAATTTGCTTTTCCTATAAAATATGAGCTATCATTCACGGCTTGAAAGGAGAATTCATTCTGATATTGATTTTGCTGTGTTAAATTTTAGATTTTTCTCTAAGTGTATAAACGCTGTAAACATCAGCAATCCCTGATGGTCTAACAGAATTATTCCTCCTCTGACCACATAATTGCTAAACTGTGCATGTCAAATGGCTTCAGGATACTCCGTCCCCTCTCCAGCAGGTTATCAAGGGAAACTTGCTGGAGAATGGTGCTGTTTGTATGTCCTTTAAGTTAGGAACTCAAAGGTCAAGAGTTGCCAAAAACATTTTCACTGACTAAACTGCTCCTTTCCCCAAGCTCTGTAAGGTGCCTCTCCAGTGATCCTTATCATTTCTAACTAAAGGTGTGTTTTTAGTTTCTGAGCCAAAGCCAACTTTTACATCCAAACTTTATTATAATTAATTATAATGATTAGTCATCTAATATGTGTTTATGTCTATATGCCAAAATTATGCAATAATATGGATTTTTAGAATGATTTTAAGACATTTAAGAAAAAAATAAATGTGTATTTTTTCAATGACTTAAATTCCAGTACAAACAATAATTAAATATTTAGTGTATAACAGTGTTTAGTATGAGTACAATCTAAGAACCCTTATTTGTAGTGGAATAGAATGTCTCTTCTTAATGAGAGTGTTTTTGTCTGATTTCAGTGCTAACTTAGGAGTAGAGAGGTTCTATTAATACACTGTGAGTAATGCTAGAATTGAGTTGTTAGAATCCATTTAGTGTTAGTTCGGAATCTGCTCTTCCTGAGTGTTTTCTATGAGTCATACTCCTCAGCAATTGCCATTGGCTGTTCTTCTGGTTAAACTGCTATTGCAAGATTAATCTTTAGTTTTGACAGTTAAAACAGTTGCAGCAATTAATTACTAGGAATAATTTCTCATCCCAAAGGTACAGACCATGAAAACATGTTCATAAATATGCTGCAGTACTTAACTGTTTTCCTCAAAGTATAACCTAAGACATCTTTGCAATGACAAGTTCTAAAACTCACAAATTGCATATTTCTATAAGTTTAAGGAGTTGAGAGGGGCATTTTGATTTTTGTTTTTCAAATGAGATGTGGAAACATTTGTCATTCACATTTGATCAGAATTCTATGATTACATTGCATACGTAAACTTCACTTCAATCTTCTATATTTTTTTTCTTTATTCCTCTTTGCTTAATTGTGGTAATCGAATTTCAAGAAATGTAGCTTATGAATGTAAAGGCAAAGAGAACAAAAGAAAACAAATGACGAACATGACAGGACACTATATTCAAAATGTAGACAAAAAAAAAAAAAAAAAAAAAAAAACTAAGCAGCAGATGAAATCTCCTGCAGCATCTGAAACAAATGAAAGGAAAACAGATTGTCATCAAATCTTCACTTTTTTCAAAAGTTTGATACATATTTCTTTGGGGAATAGTTTGCAAATGATATATAGAATATGTGAAATACAATTGTAAACAGACATGCAATTTACCTAGGTTACAATCTGTTCCATGATCTTTGTTCATTCTTAAGAAAAAAGACAGGGCACACCAGTTGGAACAGGATTGTAGCAAAATAAATCTGAGATTGAATTATTAGAACTGACATTATTAATATTTTTTTAATATTCTATGGCTTTCTCGTGATTCTTTGCATGCCACATCTTTAGCAAACTCCAGTGCCTTAATCATTTTAAGATTTGCTGTGTTCTCAATAGCTGTTTGCTGGTATGCAGGCACAATCTCTTTGAATGGCAATAAATATGCATGGCTAAAAAGAAAGCCATAGTCAGAAAATCGTATGTCTAAAGAATTAACTGCTGTATTCAGTGTTTCTTACACTCTTGTTCACTGAACACATGTTGCCCTGGGGTCTGAAACTGAGCTACCCTTGCCCTTTTGTGGCACTTCGGTCTCTTTCTTTCACCAAACGCAGAGCCCGGTGGGGGTGAGGTGAACAGGGAGGGTCGAGGGCGGAAAGGCCAGGAGGGGAAGGTGGATACGCAGAAAAAGAAAAGAAAAGCTCTCCGTGGGTTGCTTGTTGTCAGAGCATGGGAAAACCGAATGTTACCACTCCAAAGTGGCTCCTTCTACCCTGCTTCACCCACACTGGCAGCGCAGCCCGGCCACTAGTCACTGACCACAGCCCAGTCGCGACTTTTTTCACCCTTTGAGGTTGCACATGTGCCAGAGCTCTGACTGACACCACGTTTTGAAACTGATTGTACAACATTGTACGGCACAAGCCATGCAGAAACCTCTGCCGGCTGTGCACAGGGCCAGGACTCACAACAGAGAACATTTCTTTCTAGGTGGTCAGGCGTGGAGCACGGGCGCTGACGATTGTTATTGTGTATGTATCTTGCTAAGAATCACTGGAGTAGAACTGCAGGAGCCAAGGCTTGCAGGGGAATGAAAAGGCACCAGATCAGATATATATGTTTTATCGTGTATCCTGGATTTTGCACGGTTTTTCTCATATAGGAAGACCCCAGCAGAAGTGCAGTTCATCAGCCCTTCTCCTTACCGGTGCTGTATAATGTTCCAAGTCAGTCCGTTTTTATGGAGTTATTAAAAGGTATAGTTTGGATAAGCCATATGCTGATCTTATTCAAACGGAGAAGAGTTTTTAGGAAAAATAAGAAATTGCAGCTGGTAGCTACGGTAGTTTACTATTTTTGAACGGCTCTTTAGTATATGGTATTTTAATTCATCCCACAGATTCAAATTGGACTTTGACTGTGTACACTAGGATATACTGTATGGTGTTCTGAGTAATGCTGCTTTGCTAAAATTGCAATGTAGATTGATGCTAAAGAGGCAGCTTTGCCATTTCTAAAATCTTCTCAGGCATTTTGTACAGAATGAAAATGCTGACAGGCTAGCTACCTCTGCAAACATGGATGCTGTAAATGCATATAGTCTTGATCCTTCTACTTTCTAAGTACAGAATGGGTAATTAGTACAGCTCAGGCTGTTATGAAGATATGCCGTATTCCCATTATACCAAGAATGCTGATTTTCAGGGGTTTATAATCACGCCAGAAAAAAAAAAATGCTGGAGATAAAATTGGTACCCAAGTTTCAGTTATGGACAATTTTATTTTTCTTTTAAAAAAATGTGAAGTAAAGTAAAATAATAAGGGCTACTTCCAGGCTACAGAAAACCAGTAAGTGGACAATATCTAAATTTTCTGTATTTCCGTCTGATGCCTTGGATTTGCTTTTTTTTCCACTTTGCACTTGAACATAACCTTTTATGCACTGTATGTTCGAATCTCACAAATGCTTAGGGAAGAGGTCTTTGTTGCTTAAAGTTAGTAGACCACATCAGGGTATAATACTTCTGTGCTTTGCATATCAGATGGTCCCTCGGTAACAGAGCTTTCCCATTGGCCGTTGGCTGCCTTAGCCTGCCAGAGTTCTCTGTCTCCAGTATTGGTGGTCACGTTGTGTTGTGTTTCCTTATTAATACTCTGCTAAGCCAAGGAAAACCTTACTCAGGCTATTCCACCACTGAAAGCAATTAACCTGTAACATGAGCTCTAACATCACTGTGCACTGCAGAGAACCAACAAAGATTTGTTATTTGGCTTAATGACAAGTTTTAATCCTCTCCCAGTTGAACTCTCTAGAGGATTTTTAGCACATGGACATTACAGAACAGACATGTTCCAACTGCCCTGGTATGATGCATTGGATTTGATCCAAACATGGAAAGTCTACCAAGAAGCCAGTGCATAATATTAACAATAGACCATAAAACGTCCATTATAAACTTTATTTTCCTCAAAACAGTCCACTAAATAAAGCAAATCCTATTAATAATTTATACAACCTATGCACAAAAACATGCCATGATTGAATTTGTTGAGCTACAAAAACGTTGCCATTCTTTAGAGCATTGTCTGAAAACAATTTTTTAAAATTTTCACTTATTTATTTTTAAATAATCAGTACGGCCACAACCAGGCCATGGTTGCAATCTGTGTATCTCTGCCTACCCTGATGGAATACCTGGCTATAGCATCTTTAATTCATTCATTCAGGCAAACACCGATTATATACCTGCTGTTTTAGGTTTTGCATTTCATTTTCAAAAGATAATTAAGTATACTAAGATTTACTTTCTTTTCTATCCTCCCGACTGCATTTCATGTGCATTTTATAAAGTCTTTCCCTGCTGCCTACTCAACATGATGAAGCTAATTATGTCAAAATATGCCATTATTTACTTCTGATAGTTTCTCTGTATTACACTATTAGATACTAGGTGCTCTAGGTGCTTTCCAATTTAAAGCTTGTATGTGTAAGATAACCTAATCCAATTAATGTAACAAAGTCCAATCATAATATAATCCGAGTGTTATACATGTCAGTTCATTTGCCCCACTATTTCACAGAAAGATTCTTCCTCCTGCCTTAACTTCTCCATCTTAATCCCCATCAAAACCAGAGCAAAACAAAATTGACAGTGAAGTAATGCCTCTATAGAGTTATTATTCCTATCTCTTACAGAAGAGAAAACATAGGCTTAATTTTACTCCTGTTTAACTTTTCAGCTAGTAAACTATCTGATCAAGTTGTTCTGAAGTCTGAGTGTTTTCTTTTATTAATATTCTGCTTTTGCCTAAATTGCTTTACTTAACATTTTGTGTTGCACCTAACATACTGGTTTGATATTTTTCTGATGAGAATAAGTGGATCATCCAGTGGCTAGGGCCAATCTCTGCATTACGGTGTTTTTTTATTTTTATTTTTTCAGTAATATTAAGAACATTTATCAATAGCATATCTTTAGTACAACCATTATATTAGAAGGAATGAAATATTAAAAATTGGGTGGGTGCAGTGGCTCACACCTGTAATCCCAGCACTTTGGGAGGCCAAGGTGAGCAGATTGCTGGAGCCCGGGACATCCACATCAGCCTGGACAACATGACAAAACTCCATCTCTACCAAAAAATAAAAATAAAAATAAAAATAAAAAAATCAGCTAGGGAGGGTGGTGCATGCCTGTAGTCCTAGCTACCCGGGAGACTGAGTTGGGAGAATCTCTCCAGCCCAGGAGATCAAGATTGCAGTGAGTCTTGATCAAGTCATTGGACACCAGCTTGTGTGATAAAGTGAGATTCTATCTCAAAAAAACTATACAAGGACACAAGGAGAAAGAGGTGAAATGGAAACACGACAGGCAAGATTGACGGCACGGAGTAAGGGGAAGCCTAGAAGAGCCATCGGGTGAGAAGAGACTGAGCAAAGCAGGATGTTATGTAGATGAATTCCGTATCTTAGGCATGACTTCAACAAACGTGTAACACAAATGTTATTACTAACAAATGCCGTCCAAAGAGAGTGTTTTGGGATTGTTAATACCTAATTGTGTTCAGTTAACGTAAGTAGCATTCAAATGTCAAGCTGAGGTCTTCTAAGCTTCTCTGGCTTGGATTTAAGTACGATTAGCTCTATTTTTTATTCGTTAAAAAATGCATGCATTTAGGAATATTGCTTATGGTGTCAATAATGGGCCTGTAAAACCCCAACTATCAGGATTTTTTAAAGGAATCAAAGAGAGAAAAAAGGTTTATCTTCCTTTGTCCAGCAAGCAATGCTGTGTAATCTCCTCACCCCAAGCAGAGCATGCTGTTTAATTTTCTCTGTGATTACAAGGATATGTGCTGGACTCTAGTTGGCATATTTATCCACTTCTCCAAAGGCAACCAGACAGAAAAGTTTCACATCTCCTATGTTTTGAGCAACAGTTGCTGAAGATACTGTGACATGCATGAAATGAGAAGAGCAGGCAAACCTGAATGCTGAAACACCAGCTTCCTGATTCCTCTGGCATATTTTGCCATGTGAGAGGCAGAATCAGATCTTGTTGTACCAACAGGAGCTTCAGAAAGAGAAATGATTCAGCCATTAATACTTTGACAGAAGCATTCTCTACAATAAGATTTATTTTAGGGATTAGAAAAAAAATATTTTACAATTGAAGCTATTTTCCATGTGTAGACAAGAAAAATCATATTGAAATATTTATTCAGTATTCAATAATATCAAAAATTAGCCAGACCCAGAATTTTCTATGGTGAAAGTGAAGAAATTCATTAATTGTGTAAATAGTAGAATGCATTTAAATATTATATAACCGAAGTGAACTATTTTGCCCGATTCTATCAAATCTGGACATTTGGTCAGCAGCACATCACCTTGAGAAATTAAGCCCTTGCATATACTGGTGACTGCTGAGGATTACTTACAGTTCTTCTGTTCCCTGGACCTACACAAAGTGCGTGCATGCCCTGTGGGAGCACATTGATGCCCACACCTCTTCCTGGTTAGCTAACAGTGGTACTAACTCTGTATCTATCAATTCCAATGAGTACACATGCCCTTTATTTGCATGTATGTGGGTGTATTTTAATACCTACTCTGTTTTAGAGGCTATTGATGTAATTATGGACAATTTCTTTCAAGATCTGTATAAAGGTAGATACCTTAATGTCACCAAAATGTGCCTCATGCCAAGGCACCTAGATGTGCTTTATGTCAAACCATTTATAATTACTCAAAATATCACTCTTAAATGAAAATGTACAAGCTTATTTTTAGAAAATTTTCTGGAGACAAATTGAAATGATAGATTTTGGTGCCAAGGTACATTTTGGTTGTAAATTTCACCATCCTATGCTTCAGTGTTTGACCTGCGGTTGTGTTTGTTTTCCCACCTTTAAAATAGTAATAATTCCTCTTTATATGTTACAACCAAGTGACTTTCCCTTCACAAGAGACTGTTGTGAAGTAGTGTGGGTCATATCCAATGAAGTATTATCACTGGACACTTTGTATTTCCATGCGAAAACTAAGGCTGCCATTAACAGCTTGCTCTTAAACCTAAGGGCTTTATCTAATAAAACAGATCTTTCTGCCTTTTAAAAAGCTCATACCTGTAGTTACCTGAAGAGTTTGACTTGCGTTTTAATTTTTTCATTGGTGGTCTCAGAGTACTTCAAGATATTTTCTTTTTCTTTTCTTAATTTAGTTTGTGATCTCAATCCTTATGTCATTTTGGGGTTTTGCTTCTCCTTATCCTTAGGATGTTGATTCAACATAATAGCAAAAAGTACTAACAATAAAACACAGAGTTCTGCTTTCAATATGTCTAATTTCCAGATAGCCACTTTCATAAAAACCGAAAGCTTAGGTTAGTCAATGTACTGGCCACATATCTAAAAGTGAGATTTAAGAAATGTTTTGTTCCTTTCTCAGGTAATCTAGAAACTGAATAATCCTATACAAACTTATTGTTTCCAACTTTATGAAATATAAACGTATCTGTCTTTTATGTTTAGCTTATACATTTTCGTATATATTTAATTTTGAACTATGCTATTACGGAGTTGAATTATGAGTAACACATATTCTGCAACATGTTTGTAAATAAGAACTTTATTCATTTGGGGAGGCAGCATATCTTCTTTTAGTACAAGAAGGAATGTAAATTGTCTACAGATGACTTCTGTTATAGGTTATAAGAAAAAATACCATAGAGCAACATTTACTTTAAAGAGCAAAAGACAAGCAACTTTTGCTCATTTCAATACAATAAATAGTTACATTTCTCAGCTTAAATATTTGGAAATGAGATCTATAACATATGTGTCCTTTGTTCAAAATTCAAAAAAAAAATGGTAGTTTTGTTTAAATTTTTGCTTGCCGTTATTTTATGAAATCTGCGTTCCAGAAAGCAACAGATGTATAACATGCTCTATTAAAATATAATAAAATAGCACTCAGGGCACTTTATGAAAAGTAGCATTAAAATAATATTTTTTGATGCCAAAGAATTGTATTTTTGGAAGTTGGTTTAGTAAAAGTAATTGGAATCAATGGCTTAATTGTTTTTAGAACACTTATAAGTAAATATTATTAGCAAAGTATTTTAATTACTGTACTTTATGTGGCCTAAATGTAAGCATTTATTAATACAAACCAAGCACTCATTACAAATTTGCACAGAAAATGATAAAATATTATGTATGAAATGAAGCATTAGCATGGACCATTAAGTCCTCTATTTTCATTTAATTGAATTTGTCAGTAGTACCCTCTTTAACTGAAAACCAGTCATAACCACAAAATTAAATAATAATTAAAGAAACAACTATTGAAAGAGTTGCTTGGAAGCTAAGGTGCCATTTAACCAAAACATAGCAATTTAATGTAAATTGCAGACCATGTAGACACAGTTCTGAAAATTATGCTTCCTGTGGTTCCGTATATGTTTGATTTAGCAAGCATTTTCAGCATTACAGATTAGAAGTTCTAGTTGAAGAGCCAGTCGAATTTAAAAAGGAGGGAAATGGTCAAAAGTTCTGGCAAACTAAATTATACTGCGGTAAGTTGATAAATGTTACATATACAAATTCAATTTATTGTTAGATAATCAATAATTGTGGCCAACTAATAACTACATCAACATATAGGATGGTGTATATGTCTTCTTAGTGCTCCAGATAAGCTAGTGTGCAAGCTGTGTATGTGATCATATAGTGAAAACTATTGCCTCAAATACACTTGACTATTCTAGCATATGTGAATGTGGGCTATATCTTGAGTGTCTTCCATGTTATAACTATGATATTACTCTTTCACATAAAATTTTGTTTATAGATTATTGCCTTAAAATTCTCATCTGACTCAGTTTAATTTATAAAAAAAATCTAGTTTCATTGTGTGTGTACCTGTATGTATGTATTTGTAAACATATATATGCATGTATGTATTTTTACTAGTTGCCCTTCAGAAAGGTCTCCATCCTTTGCAAATTATTTTTTACTCTACCTAGACACGCTCCATGTTGCACAACCAGCAGGGGGAGGTAAGAATTAAGGAAATAGCAAAATGAACTTCACAGAAGCAACTACTTTAGGAGGCAAATAAACAAACAAACACAGGAAGAGAGACTTGTCAAGGAGCAGAATGGAGGGTCTCTAATGCATTTCTGGTAGGTTTAGCGTCTTAGATATGGTGTTGGTTGTCAGAATTTTGATAAACGTGCCAATGTACTTTAGAAGTCCAGGTTTTAAGTACTGTACACAGATGAATTCCAGTTATTGGAAAACCTTTCTGATATTTTTCAATATGCAAACTGTAGCTGAATTTACATATGTGGATCTGTGAGTCAGCTGACTTAATACAAAAGTATAGCATTCATATAAATATTCTCATAAGCTTCAAAAAAAGTCAGTCTTATTTTTTAAATTTCACAGAATTATGTCTTACCACTTAATTACTTGTATGCAGCAATTCGTAAAAGAAAACTACATGAGTAACTGAAGGATTCTAATTTTTTCAATGTTTTATATCAAAGGCATCATTAAAATTATATTTCTGTATTTGTATACAAGTGATTAAAATAAATGTGGGTAAGTTGGATGCAATGTATGCTATTGAAAGAAAATTACATTTCCTTAAAAATGATCAAGTTTAGGATTTGGAATAAAGTAATATGATTCTTAAATTTACAAACTGCATTTTGATAAATGTCAGTTTAGCCAGGATAAGTGTTAACTCACGCTGAGTGCTGTGGTGGTATGCACTTGTAAGCTGAGGTGGGAGGAATGATTGAGGCCAGAAGTTCAAGGCTGCAGTGAATTTTGATTGTGTGTGTGAATAACCACTATACTCCAGCCTGGGCAATGTAGTCAGACTCCCTCTCTTAAAAAGAAAAAATAGTTAAATTGCCTGGTATTTACAACTTTGACAAGTGCAGTGAATGTGTCTGTAGTTAATATGAAGAAGTAGATTTCTTACATAAAGATGCAGATTGGTGAGAAAAATATATTGCATTGCATTAAAATTGTTGCCAAGAAAAATAAAAATTAAAACTGTATCTTAAATTTGTAAGTAGATTTCTCATTGCAAAAACACTTTTACATATTTTATTTCATTTGATCATTAGCTATGTTTTAGGAGGAACTTACTATATCCACTTTATAGACTGAAAAATATGGTATGTTCTTAATGATATTTTATAATAAAACTTGTTTCTGCAAATTATATGGATTTTATTTATCCTTTTTAAGAGGTGATGATGATGTAATTATTAAACTTCTAGGACTTAAAAGCTGACATTTTTCTATTGATAATTATTTTTCTAATGACAAAATAGTTAGCATGTGCAACTATACCCTTTCACGTTTTAGTTGCCTCATTGCACATATTGAGACACAAAAGTCAATTTTTCAAGGGTTTCATTTCAGATCACCATATTAGGCAAGAGTAGAATTTTGAAAAAAAAAAAAAAAAATGAATTCAGTTGAAAACATTTAAAAAATCTGCAAATCCAGCTACACACATGAATGAGTGCACTGACACTCTAATGCAACTTTATTATATTTGCTAATATTTCTTTTTTCTTTTTATGTAATTTTTAGTTTTTAATTGAAAATCATTACACATATTTATGAGGTGCAATGGGATGTTTTGATCTATACATACATTGTAGAAAGAGTCAATCAAGCTAATTAATATATCTATCACCAACTTATATTTTTGTGATGAAAATATTAAAAATCTGTTCTAGCAATTTCGAAACATACAATACCTTATTAACTATGGTTGCCATGCAGTGCAATAGATCTCCAAAACTTACTCTTTCAGTTTAACTGAAATTTTGTACCCTTTTCTTATCCTTTTCCTTCCTCACCACCTCCACCTAGCCTCTGGTAACTATCACCTTTCCACTCTGTTTCTATGAGATGGACTTTTTTAAGATTCCACATATAGGTAAGATTATATGGTCCTTTGTCTTTTTGTGTCTGGCTTATTTCATTTAGCATAATGTCCTCCAGTCACATCTACATTGTGATGAATGACAGAATTTTTCTTCATTTTAAAGTTTGTATAGTACTCCATGTGTATATGTGTGCATACATATATATAATATATATTATATAATTTATATATAAATTGACAAATAATCATTGGGTATATTTATGAGTTTATATATATACACACACACACCACATTTTCATTATATTCATCCGTTGATAAACACAGGTTGCTTACCTATCTGTCTGTTGTGAGTAGTGCCGAGATGAACTTGGGAGTGTAAGTATCTCTTCAACATACTGATTTCAATGTCTTTGGATATATACTCCGAAGTGGGATTGCTGGATCATATGGTAGTTCTATTTTTAGTTTCCAATATTTCTTTTTTTCTCTCTCTCCAACCAATATATAATACCTGACTGTGATTTCAAAAGATTAATGAAGAAAAAGCAATGATTGGGGACCATGAAGATCCAGGATTGAGGATTATTGTAGATAGTAGACCTATAGTTCACAGGTGTGCTGAGACGACACTGTCCCCCCCGGCCCACTGGGCATTTCTGTTTTGGGCCCAGTGTTAAGTTCATGTAAGAAAAAAAAAAGAGACTGTGAAAGACTTTTGCTAAAATATCTAGTTCTTACTAAAATATTTAATTCCTTTAAGCTCCTGAATATTTTATCATATATAGATTAAACCGAGATTCATAGAATTTAATGTGGGGATTTGGGCTATTTTTGGACTTTAGATATGCTGATTTTGTTCTACAATATCAGTATTCTTTCTTCTAAATTCATGCACAACAGTTGATTTTGTTTTATAATACTTCACCTGTCATACCTTTTCAGAATCTCCCTTTATATTGAAGAGATCACTACAGCTCTCCATTAACCACTACAAGTAATTTTTTTTAATATGAAGGAAAAACTGAGAGGGTTTTATGCCACAAACCCTCAATATTTGTGATTCTATGAATAAAAAAGAAGTAAGTGCAGCCATATCCGATAGTCCTAAAATAACAGGACAAATGTTAAGGTGTATTTTACTGGACCATTTAAGGGGACAATATGATGTTTCAACTTAACTGAGCAAGGCAATCTATGCAGCCCCGGCATTTAGAATATGAATTAGAAAGACTTTGAAAGTTGCTATACAAAGTCCAGATTCAGAATGATGCACAGAAAGCCAGCCACTTAATAGAGATATTATTCCAGATGGCCAAAATTATTCCAGATGGCCAGAATTGTGCTCCTATAACCTGAAATCTGAGAAATTTCAATAGCTTAAAGCAACAATTTTTCAGTCATGCTTAAGGTCTAACATGGGTTGGTGTTAGGAAGGAAAGAAGAAAAGTGCTCTGCTCCATCAAGTCACTCAGGGACCCAACCTGATGGAATCTTACCATTTGATGATATTGACATCTCAAACCAGAAATCTGCTGAGGCAGTGGAAGTGAGAACAGGGGACTATGCTTTGCCTTTCAAAAGTCTCATCCAGAGGTAACTTATGACATTTATGCTATGTATCATTAGCCAAAACTAGTTGCATGACTAATGTGTACCACTTCCAGGAAGTAGAGGAATGTAACCTGCCATGTGCCTCAAGTTAGAGAAGAATAGAACAGGTCACTGAACTCCTATTATCTCCCTTAGAAACCAGTGGCAATCAAATGAGTGTTAAGGTGTTGGGAGTTTTGGAAAGGAATACTTTTTTTTTAAGTATTGACTATTTTTATAATCAATGTTTTATAATCAATGTTTAAACAAAAAATTTAAATCTTCAAGAAACATTTAAATAATTCACCAAGAATTTTAAAAATCTTAATTGTTAAAGAAGTAATTAGTGTTCTTAATTGTTAAAGGAGTAATTAGTGTTCTTTCTCTTAACAGGGCCTTATTTCAATTCTGGTGTCACCTAAAATGTCCATGTCTGTACCATATTGTCACACATTGGCATGGCTGATCCTCAGTATTTCTATTAAAAAAAAAAATAGATTTCTATTACATGGGACAAATAAGGGCTTCCTGTAATTATGTGACCCCTGATTCATGTAAAATCTTGGTATTATTTAATCTTTGAGTATTTTTGACAGATTTTGATCTTGATGTTTATGCTTCTAACTTGCCTCCTGCATCTGAAGCTTTGCTGGTCAGAAGTACATTTGGATCTATCAGTATACAGTCCTCATCTTATGTGTCAAGGCTGATTTCTAGGGCATCTCTAAATAATGACTCACCCATATTCCAAATAGAATAATCTGCCTACATTAACTGATACAGAAAAACATGTAAGCTACTGTTTATAGTCGTTGATATAGACTATGAAGGAAAAAAGAGATATTAAAAAAGGACAAAGACTAAACAAATAAAATAAAACCTCACTGTACATTGTACTACAATCCAGAAACAGGGTATGATAAAAAATAAAAATATGGACAGGGATAAAAAGAAAGTTCTGAATTGGATATAGATATGAATAGGATTCTGAGTCCTGTGTTTGCAACTCCAAACTCCAAAGGAAGTGTTTTATTTATTTTCTTTTCTTTTTTTTTATTTTAAAACTTTTTTTTAAATTGCATTTTAGGTTTTGGGGTACATGTGAAGAACATGCAAGATTGTTGCATAGGTACACACATGGCAGTGTGGTTTCTCTATAAGTTTGGCAACAAACTCATTATTTAGTAGAACCCAACCTGAACTGATTAAAAAAAAGCATTTTAATTCTTATTTAGCCCATTTAGTATAAATAGCCATATCTTTCACTGCAGAAATATGAAGATAGTTGTTTATGGGTAAATGTCCCAGATCTGATGAAGGATGCTGTGAGGTATAGATGTGCAGTAATAATACTCCAGTCTGAAGCATTCTTATCTGAACTGTGTGGTTCCAAGGGTTTCCAATACGGAATTGTGTACCTGTAGACAAAAGTTAATTTGGAGGGAAATTAAGAGATCTGGGTTTGAGTTATCATACTGTTTGCGACCCACTCGTTAGTTACCACCTTGCCTCTCTGTGTCCCCAGGTCCTTCATTTGCATGTGAAGAGTGTGTGTGCACTCCAAGACTGATTCCCAAGGGCCTTTTTTCTTCTAGTGCTCTCTGACTTGATTGATTTTCACCTTACAAGTTTTTTATACTTTTTGTCTTGTAGGAGACAAGGGTAGTTCTCAGCTCTCTTCTACCACATGCACTGCGCATGTGAAGCATGATGAGGGTATTTAGGTAATCTATACTCTTAAACTCAGAGTGTCTACAAGGAAAAAAATGGACATTTAAAGCAATTGTAAATTGATTTAGACATAGAGCAAATAGAAGAACTTTAACTTTGTGTTTGGGAATAAGCTTATAGTTCCCCCAAAATCATTTGGTTTTTATTTTGGCTTTTTAATGTATTACATAAAACCTTTTAGACCTCTACAAGAATTGTGGTTTAGTCTAAAAGAAATACTTCATGATGTTGCCTGTGTCTAATGGAAAATCAAGCTTTATTACAGACGTTGTGGTTGTGTTCCAAATTCTCACATCAATGTCATTTTTGTTAAAAGTGGCCAATATTCACACAATAAAATAACTCATTTGATTATTTCCTATATTATTCTTGTGAACATATTATGAGCCAGATTCTGATCTTTACTCATGAAAATTCTACTTGACTCTAACACTTTGAATAGAATCTGATTGATCTAATTAATTCTCTAAGAGTTTTTGTGTTTCTGAATTTGTATATGTGTTTTCATGTGTTTGGATCTAGCTTTAGTTATTGATATTAATTTATATTAGTATGATCTTTTAAAAATAAATTCTTTTGCATAACTATTGCTAAGACCTAATTCTTTTTAACCAGAAATCAGAACGTCTTTTTAATCATGTGTGGAAATTAAACAACTTTATTTCATCAAGAGGGATTATTAATGAATAAATATAGTAAAAAATTTGGAGGACATCTTTCAAGGTAATGGATATATCAGTTATATGTTACTGCAGAACAAATCACCCCAAATCTTAGAAACGTAAAACAACAGAGTTCTGAGTCCTTCAGATTCTGTGAGTGGGTGATCTGGGCGTTGCCTTTGCCGGTTTTCTCCATGAAGCTTCAGGGCTCAATGTTCTAGCATGGCTGGAAGCTCTGCTGGCTAAGGTGTTTCGGTTCTTTTCCACTTGGCTGTTCATCATCTAGGAGGCTACACTGGGCTTCTACACAGCATGGTGAATTGAGATTCCCAAGAGTGTCCAAACAGAAGCTGCAGACCTTTTTAAAGCCTGGACACCAGAACTTACATGTCGTCTGTTTCATGACTTTCTATAGCTCACACAAGTGAAACAGAAGTCACAGAAAGAATGAAGAAGCAACATCATATTGCAAATTGGGTCCGGATCCAGGGAGATGTAATTCAGTGGAATTCAATTTTATCAGTTTATCTCCAGGGGTTCTAGAACTACTGAGACTCTAAAGGTCTTCTTCAAATTAAAAATTTCTCTCATCTGCCCATTATTTTCCTTCAGAATGACATGTTCTCATCACAACTAATCTTCCCACACTTTACAAAATAAAGCATACTGACTGACCATCCGTCATTGCACCTTGCACATTATGTTGAGGTGTGGAATGAAGGGAACATCCAAAATGTTGTAGGTGTACACTCCTTGGTATTCTTTGTCTCCTGTACAGTTTTCTTCTAAGGACAGACTGTGATATTAGAAATAGATATTTTAGCCTATAAAATCAGATGCTCTGAATTCAGACATCTAATAGAGTGAAGAGTGACAGTAACTTTAAAAGTTGTTGCTTCTTTCTTAACTGCACTACTGTCAAATAGTATATTGCTTCAAGGGGAGGGTCTTACAATAGCCAAGCAAATAGAGTACCTGAAGGAAACACTATGGGAAACCACCCCATTCCTAGCTCATCACAAGGCTCACTGCTTTTGCTATCAATCTGATCGTATGTTTATATTGTTTTCATCAACTGTGTTTTAAATATAGTTATAATGATAACTCCATTCAGAAAAACATAAATAGTTATGGTCATAGACTATTATTTTTAGAATTTTGATTTACATACTTTTTTATTGCAAGAAGCAAGATTTGATGATCAATAAAAAACTTCTAAGCAGAAAAATAAATTACACCAGAATTAACTTCTTTGGGGAAAGTGGAATGAAAGTTGAGTTCAGGGAGAAAAAGGAACAATATAAAATTCCTGACTGTTAAAGAACATTCTGTGCATATTTTTTTAAATGGATGTTGGTAGAAATCAAATCTCAATGGTATTTAGATTTCATTGGATGTATTTTAAGGAGTGGTGCAGCAGTTTTATTTTTAAATGTCAATATTTACAACATGCCAGAAGTTATACTCTTTAAAAATATTTAAATTTAAGAGAAAATATTTTGTATGCTTATGTATTATATGCTAGACAGCACATAGTTTGTCCAAATTTTTTAGGTGTTGTATGAGTACCAAAAAAAGTGGGGGAAACCTCTGCTATATAGAGCCCTCTAACTCACAATAATAGACTTCAGGACAAAACTAGCATCCCTTCGGTTATCTGAAAGAGACTGATCAGGCAGTCAGATGCAGTCAGGTTACCACTGATTACACAGGGTTTAAGCCAGATTAGTAATTACAAGTCATATTGAACTGCATAAGAAGTCCCACGTCTAGAACTATTCAGCATAATAGCACCACCATGAAAAGAAGGCTAGCATTTGGGCTTTTCTCAGCTACCATTTAGATGTGATCCAAGGAAATTAACAGTTAACATTTTGGCAGTCATGAAATACTTTAAGGATCAAACCAAAAAAATTTGATACTCTCGCAACTTATACTACCCTTGATTCACCTCTCACATGAAAGTACCTACCATTCACACACCAAGTTGTGCATATAATTTCAGGGCTGCCGGGACCGTGATGCCCAAACTTTCATTAATCGAGTTTAAGAACATCAACTTTAAATGAAAAAAAAAAAAGTCACATCTTCCACCTGCTGTGAAAGCCCTGTAACACTGTGTATATCTAATACAAAGAATACAGCAAATATTTGTTGATGACAGCAGCTGATATTTGCCTTCTTTGACATTGCTTTTTGATATTCATTTTCAAACAGCTTCAATTCAGCATGAAAAAAAAAATCATTTTGGAAGGGGGTGAATTCACACAACCCACTTTCAACATAGTTCTCAAAGCATTTTGTAATAGACCAGCCTGACTGAGGCAACACCTAGCAGGCTGAAGCCTGTTCCATTTTGAACACACCAAGAACAGATTCTTGCTTTCATGCTTCAAAATATTCTTGTCTCAACTCCAGATCAGCCTTTCCATGAAGCATTCATTTTCTGCGATTTCTTATTTCACATATTCTACTTTGAAATAATTTAACATCATAACACTCAAACATAAGACAATATAAGAAAGAAAATAATTTATATGGTTCTGTGAAGTTTCCCTCTTCCCCATGGTTGCTTACTCTCAGAGGGTACCTATATCTAGAGTTTTATCTGCTATAACCCTAATCTTAATTTTGACTATGGGAGATGCTATTTAGAAACGCTTTTCCCTATTGAGAGGAAAAAGAAAAGTTTAACATGAATTATAGATTTCTTAATATAAGTATTTAAGTTTCCAATAATATAAGCATATAAATTAGTCTAAACGCTGTATCTTTCTTAATTTCAATGTCCTTAGCACCACCGGGTACACAATTAATGTAAAAACAGCATATTTTATGGCATATATATGAATCGAAGTTTCAAATGTTTTATAGCTTTATTTTCACATCCAAATGTTCAGACTCACTCAAATTCATTCAAACATAGTATTTTTAAAGCAAACTACACACATCTCTTAAAATCACTGTACATTACTATTTTCACCTAAGGAAAAGTTGACTGGCCTGTCATTTGTACTGGTTTGTTAGAGAAAGTTCCAGAACTTCACACTTACACTACAAGTAAAAGCTGAATCTAAACCTATTTGTTGACAAAGTTACAATTACACTTAATTTATGTTTGTTGCTAACCTAAGAAAATAACAGCTAAGCTAAGTTGATTGCTGTAAAAATACAAACCTATATGATAGCAATGGCTAAAATTTATTCAGTACTCAAAATACGCCAGACACTGGTTCAAGGTCTGATACCTTGTTAAATCTTCATAACAACCTCCAAGGTAGGTACTATCACCGGTATTTCATGGATACAAGGACTGAGGCCCAGGGAATGTAACATCCCAAACCACACAGTAAGAGATGGAATCAACTTTTAAATGCCCATGTTCTGGCTCTAGACAAGTTGGTATTTAAATATAACTATGGAGCAATTTAAATTAAAGAAAATTAAAAATGAAGTTTCTCTGTCACAAGCCAAATGTCATGTGGCTGGTGGCTACCATATTGGACATGATAGATATAAAATATTTGCATAATCATATAAACTTCTATTGGATGGTGCTGCACTATATCACTCTGCCTTAACAATTACTAGAAAAAAAATGAGATTACAGGGTTTTTTTTCCTTTAAATCACAGATGAATTTAATCCATAAATGGTACCCACATGTTAAATTTGCTGATTATTCTTCCTTATTGACTACAATTAATATTTTGTTATAGCTAGCCATTCATTAAACAGGCAAAAAGTTTTCATTAACAAAATCTAAGTGGCAACTATTACATCCTACACACAGACACTAAATAATGCTGGAAATATCAAGAAAATATGCTGAAGCAATTAACCAACTTTAAAGTATTTCCATCTCCTGGTTCACAAAGGAAAGATGGCTTAAAAGAAAGTGTGAAATGATTATAAAATTAAAATTAAAACATAAGACAAAGTTTCTGCTGACTTACCTTTTAATGCTTAAATAGCATTTTGAACAACGGTGATATTGGCTATAAATACCACAGTTCCAAGTCAAAAACATAAAATTGACATTAGATATATTTAAATTAAAATGGAAATTTGAGGGATAAATTTTGAAGCCTAGTACATGGCAATAAAAAAAAAACTGTATAGCAAATTAAGATTTAACAATTTTAAAGTATTCTTTATTTGATAAACAATTGCACCATCAAGTTCATTTAAACAGCCTCGGGAGTTAGAAAGTTATATAGTTAAATGCTGCATTGAGAAATAAAGGGGGAAAGGGCATTTTTACTTTCCCTTAATAATACCAAAATATGTGTCAAAATAAAGTAAGTGAGCTAAAATTTTCAAAGGCAATTTGACTTCTATGCGAGTTTTCATGCAATACTATATGCTGTTAGAGAAACTTACTCTCAGTACAACTTGTCTAATATTAATCTACCTTCGAAATTCTAGGTTTAAATCCAAGTTAACTGTTTCACAGACTCTTTTCAGTACATATTATGACTTACAATGTAAAAAATCTTTCTAAACAATGTTGGCCTAAAGTGCCTGCTAAATCCGCTTCCATTTGGGTTAAAAGATTTTTGAATGGGCGTTAATGTTGGTGCTGTCAGGACAGACAGCACTTTCTTCCTCATTCCAATAATGAACACTCTGTGGCCTTCTTGCTGTTTAGAGCACTTGCGAAATACAAATGTCCTGTTGTCTGCTAGACATTTAATAAAATTTCTCTAAAAATACCGAGAAAAAGCTCAAGGAGTGCATACATGATGCCAATTGTTAAGCTCTTGTGCCTGTAGTCATCTCTAGTCCTGCTTTCTTCTGTGCCCTCTCCCGAGTGTGCACGGCAGCTGCAGCCCCAGTTCATACTGGAGCCTTCGGCCACTGTTTGAGGAGTTATTTATAACCACGTCTGCTAGACTTGGTCTAGGTCAGACAAGAGAGTGTTGAAGACCAAGGGAACCTGTAAGGCTCGGCTGCTACTGTGAGTCCTCAGGGATTTACATCGAGTGCCCTTTTGTCGTTGCTGTTGTTTTAGAAATGTCAGGAGAAGAAAATTTAGCAGGTGGAGTTCTATTATAATCTGAAATACTTATATCCCTGAAAGTAAAAGTTCAAAGGGATCATGATGTCTCTCTGCTGAGACTTCCAAAGGCAAATGTTTAAGGGAAACAACGATACAATGGGAATTACTGCATTATGAGATTAAAAACATGAAGTAAGGGGAGTATACACATCCATGTGGTGTTTTTTTAAATATCTGAAAGCTGATATTTTAAGTAATTTTTTAGGAAGAATGATAGAAGCCTTCATTTCTTGAAACCTTAGCCTAAGTCTTTTCTGTTTATTTGGAATTTTTGTCAAGTTTTCTTACAAAGTATAAATATATAAAAGTATGACATAAAGAAATAATGATATCCATGTCTCCAATTAAGATCCCCAACTACCAGGAACAAACACTGTATCTTCTCAGGGTAAATTAATGTTTAGTAAATTCTAATTTTTGCATGTTTATATAATTATACTTCAGACATAAATGGAACAATAATAGAAGATTATTTAATTTGTACCTCTGAATGTCATGTCCAAATGTTAAAAAGAAACATCTTGTACTTGCATACGCTAAAATAATATAACTGAACAAATCTAATAATTTGTGATGTTAATTTTATCTTCAGTATTCCTGGTAGAGTAAAATTAGGATCACTGAATAAACTGATAATTTCATCAGATTTATATCAAATATTTAATTTATTTGTAATTTTAAGTTGTGTTCAAGGGGAATTAGAAAATATTTTTAAATTCATATTTACTCCAAAATTTTGAAGCTTATAAATTCAGACAGTCTCACTTGAGTCCCCAAATATCTTAATTTGCTTTGAAGAGAAAGTATTTTTTCTTTCATTCATATAATTCAAAACAGCTAAACAGATTCTACTTCAACAATTTAAATGATTCACATGTGAGAACAAATATGGAAAATCTAAGCCCCAAACAAAATTGCAGACTTAAATTATAATGATAATTTAAAATGTGTGTAATATAATTATAGTATAGGGTCTGCTATAATGAGCTCGGTGATACTATATCTATATCAAATGTGTTAGGACCGTGATATTAGATATGCCTTTCTCTGAGCATTTTTTTACACATTTCTGAATTACGATACCTGTGCCAGAATCAGTCTACTGTATCAAGGATTTTTTGGATGGAGAAATGAATTTTTTTAAATTGTCAAAACATGATAGAGCAAACTTTCATTTTCTACATAGAATCTAGTAAAATATGAATATCAACTATGTATGAATTTTAAATGTATAAAGATAGTATGTACTCATTTTGAAAATATCTCTAGAAGAAAGTTGAAGATATATAAATTGATAATTCAGATTCAATAATTTTAAATAATCAAAGTAAATTAGAAACATTTTATTATGAATATTAATATCATATGCTCTTTTACATAAATGCTTATTTTTTCATATAAATACTTTAGGCATAAAAATATGTCATACTACAATGCAGACGCTCTTTTGGCACTTACACCTTTTTTTAATATTAAACTAATGATCTATGTGTACGTGAATTTAATACATGTGAAGCCTTTTAATAATGACTAGTTTCTGAATAAACAGCCTGCACAAATAGATCTCTATCTCTAGATCTATATTGTTGAATTGACAAAATACACCATTACTCCATATAAAGGTTTAGTGTAGTAACAGAAAACTATTAGGAAGATGGTTATGTTTACAGCGAGTAGTTCTATGACCAGGCACTTGAGGAATTATCCTATTTGTTGATTGACAGGGAAATACAGCTTAAATTAAAAAGTCATTGATTCCAGTTTGAAGTAGAAAGGTAATGCAGAATTATTGTCTTGAACAATCATGGGCAATGTACTGTGGATTCAAGAAACAAAAAAGGACATAATATTCAGCTGCATATATCCAAATAGTCATTCATTCATTCATCCATTCATTAGTCACTCCATCTGTCCATCCATTCATCCATGCATCCATCCATCCATCCCTCAATTGTCCATCCCTCAATCTATAACCTTTCATTTAACCAAAGAACAAATTAATAATTTCAATGCATAAAATATTGTATCTGTGCCAAGATAGTATTGAAGAAGACACAATGAGCTTATCCTTCTACTGGGAGACATACAGATAATTAATTAACATATAGAATATAAATAATCAAAATATACAGTACAAATTCTGGTAACAAATATATGTATCTCCATGGTGGCACATAAAAAGATGTGACAAATTCAAAATTGAAAAGCAAAATGGGTTTTTCATAGGAAGGTAGAACTGAGTCTTGGTGGACAAGTTTGGTGCCTTTAGTAACAGGAAGCTCCAAACGTCACTGAGTCATTTCATCACTTCCCAGCGCAGATTAAGCACATAACTGGGGTTCCGTAAATGTTGACTGCATAAATGAAGAGAAAGATTGTCCAGGCTGAGAGAATAACATGAGCAGGTTGAGAAACAGAAAAGTACCCTGTGGCTTTCAGAAGGAGTTACAGGTGTGGCTGGGGTTTGTGGTAAGCGGAGAGGTATAATGGGAAATGAAGCCCCAGAGACAGGGGTGAGCCAGATGGTGAATCATATGGAAATTATGAAAACTGAGAGACAGCATCTCCCCTGCTTTGAACTGTGTTGAAAAAGGTAAAATTATGTTTGAACAGTGATCCATGAATCAATAAAAAGAGCAGAAAGATCAGAGCAAAGACAGAACGAGATCTCGAAATGATGCATATTTTACAATATCTTGTCTTTCCAGTTCAAAAAAATCTTCATTTTTCAGAAATAATTGTTGGACAGAAATAAACTGACCTTAGGGGAGTGGTATTTTCCCTGTAGTTAGTAGCCTTTTAATAATGACTAGTTTCCTAATAAACAACCTGCATAAATAGATCTCTATCTCTGAATCTATAGAATTTGCTACTCCTGTCACTGTGGAAAGTTGCTCCCTCTTGAGCAGAAGCCTGCCAGGCCTGGCCGCCAGGTGTGTACCTTGACTGATGAGGGGGCCGTAACCTGCTGACCCCACCCCCACCCCTGGCTTCCGGGCTGCCTTTTATCTGAAGCCCTCACTTCGTTTTCACTCACTCTGTCTAAAAACCCCAAGAAACCCTGGGCCCATCATCAGCTGTCTACTGTCCCCAAGTCCCAGCCAGTGTGGACTTCCTGGCTTACTCCTTCATGTGCCTCCTGACCCTGATTTTGGATTCTGATTCAAGTTTTGGTAACTCCTCCTCTCTCGTTGCTGATTGTTGCTGGATTTTGGAACTACCTGTCATCTTTCATTTACCTTCCTCAGAAATTGTGATTTAGGCTTTCTGACATTGCCTCCCCACCTGGAATTCTGACACTAAAACTAGATTTGAAAAGCTTCCAGGTTTTATTAATGTATTTATTTGTTTGGTCTTGTACAGAATCACCTTTTATCCTAATAAAGATAATCCCCGATTTCTAACAATTCACATCCTGAACAAAGACTTGCATGCTACAGAGCTCTGCCACGTGTAACTTTAATGCACACGCCATGGTAGGTGCAAATTGGCACATTGGGTTCCTAAGGACGGCCCGTCTGTCAGCAGGCAAGCAGGCCCTGCTAGAATGCCCAGAGAAGCTGGAGGTAGGTCTTCAGAAATGCATTTTAAATCAAAGCAAGTGCATGTAAAAACAGAGTACCTTTTTAATATTTTAATACAATAATATTTTTTAAATTTTTTACAAAGAATCTTGAGTGAATGCAGATTCTTTTTCTAGCCTGTCGCCCTGCAGTTTTGGATTGTACAAGTTAGAATGTAGTTATGTATAAATATAAGCATAGAATACTCCTTCACAGCAGAAAATTCTTCCTAAGAGCCTGCTGCTGCTTGTGGTGAGAAATATGTGAACTAACTCTTTTACAAAGTAATAGAAGTTTTAAGTCAAATTATGCTAATTTTTACATAAATAGACACAAATTCAGGGGTGTAATAAGATGCAGTATGAATCATGCCCAATCTTCTAGACTGCCCTTATGGAAGAAAAAAATTATTTTTCTAGTTAGGAGATGAAAAAAAAAACATGATATGTTAAGCTATTTCCTAATTGCCTGTTGACTCATTAATACATATTTAAGAGATTCCTCCACTAATAAAATCACCTATCTTGGACTTTTCTAGGAATTTCAAAAAAAATTAATTTATCCGTTTTTCAATAGTGTAAGAATATTTCTTTAGTTGTAGCCATTGCATTCTGTGGGCCCAATGGCCTCTTATGTCAAACAGACTATATAGGGCAGTAGATTTTATAAGTTTGTTTAGAGTTTTGCGGCGATTATGTGATATTTCAGCAATAGTAATACAAATGTTTCATAAATGTCAGTTTTCCATAGTCAACTGTCTGCTGCTGCATTGTCTTTAAATGTCAAATGACTGTTACGGCTCTTCCAAAATATTGAAGAAGGTTTTTTGTTTGTTTGTTTGTTTACATCAAACTCTTACTTCTATCTTAAAGACAATTTTAAAGTTTCTCAATGCTGATCTATCCCATTACCACAATTACCACCATCTCTACCACCACAATACCACAGGCTATTATAATTGACTGCTGGAAGAATGGTAATTAAATGCTGAAATGGATCAAAGGAATAGAAATGATATATGCAACTAAATCTATAGCAAGTGTTCATCAAATTGGCTGTAGTCTCCTTTCCCTTAATATTATGTCTGCCTTCCTTCCCTCCCTCTCTCCCTCCCTCCATTTCTTCCTTCCTTCCTTCCATTTTCCTTCCCTTCCTTTCTTCCTTATCTTCCTCTCTTCCTGTCTGCCTTTCTCCTTTCCTGCATTCTTTTCATTGTTTGGAGTTCGTTTCTTTTCTTTCTTCTTTCATTTTCTCATTTTCTTTCTTTCTCTTTTATTTATACTTTACATCTTGAGTCCTTAACTTGCTAATCTGGGCTCCTTCTGGTTCTTCAAATGCAGGCTCTGCGTATACACAGCACAGAACCTGTCTTCTTCCAGTCATGATTTGAGGGAACAAATAACAAACATAGGAAAGGTCAGTGGAAAAAGTGGTTGAGATAGTTCATTTCACCCTCATATTCTGGTCTGCTATTCTGGTGTTATTTAGTGTGATGAGAGTTCTGTACTGCTGGTAAAATGTACAGAGGGCCAACAGGCAGAAGTAGCTGCTATGTCTGTTCTTGGAAGTTGTTGGAAATCAAAAGGAAAACATTAACAATTCTTTTGGGATCCATATCTTCTGTTTTACTGAGGTGTCCTAAGGAGTCATCTCTCCGCATATTTTTATAGGAAGCTCTCCAGTGGTGCCTTCTGTCTGTCTCATGTCTATCTGGTGGAAACTGGTGCCTGAGGGCATGGCGCAAGTACTGACTTTTCCTTCTTCCACGTCCTCCGAGTCTCCCTGTCTTTGCAAGGGCCTGACCTGCTGAACAGACATTAAGCACCCTTGCCATGGGTGCAACTGTGTGTCACTCCCTGGCCAAACTATCCTGGCTCTTAATTTATGTAGACAAATTCACAGTGTTGTTAGGTTATGATTTATGATTTGTTTTTGAAATTGCAAAATCACTTTGATGTGAACTGCTGTTCTCCGAAACCATTCCAGATGTTTTTGAAACTCCAGAATTATCAAACAAAAATAAAACGTCATAATAATAATAATAGCTAATATTACGGAAAGAGAGCTCATCAGTAATTTAGGTTTGGCAAAGTATTTTGGCCTGGGTTGTGAATTTTTTTGGTTGGGCAAAATTTGTTTGGCCAAGTGTCTCCCCCTTAATTTTTAAGCCCCTGGGTATTACAGAGGAAATTTAATCCATATGTTTCTGGTTCACTGACTCTTAAATCCTCAAAATGTTGTTTTCCAAAAGCTTTTTAGTGTTAAAAGAGGTTTATCGGACACTACACAAGTTCTCAAAAGTGTTTTTTTTTACCTCAACTTGTAGATCCCAGTGGACAGAAACTCAAACTCTTAGAGTTTGGTTCTAAATTTAACATCAACAAAGCTTGACTGGGGACCAAAGCAACCTGACTGCAGTTAGTGCTTTGAAAAGTACTACATTATTGGAAGAACACATGTGTTGAATGGAATGTGCAAGTAAAAGCACACCAAAAAGCAAAGTTTGAGGGATGGATGGCAAGCCTTCCAAGGAATGACTGTTGTGTAAATTTCTATTTGATGAGCTTTGCTTTACATTCTAATTTTCCAGCCACTTCTCCCCAGGCCCTTCAGCTGCATTGTATTCTGGGTAATTCCATTTTCTACACAAAAAAGGGATTTTTTTTTTTAAAGTCAGTATTCTGATAATCTTGACTGAGTGAAAAGGATAAGGGAAAAGACATAAGAACTTATTGTCGAGAATACATCTTGTAATTTTCATAATTCACTAAAAAAAATTTATTCCCTGCCAGTTTATTTGATTTAACATCATCCAAAGTGTAAGGTTATGCAGAATAAATAGCTAATTGGGTTAATTTAATGGCACATTAAATCTTTCTTTTATTTTGTCTAAAAGGCACATTAAAATAGTGCAATTTTCAAGTGGTCTTGGAAATCTAAAGTAGAGTTTCTTGATAAAAAAATATATATATAGCTTTCCCACTGCTGAGTTTATAGTGGGAGTTGCTGGCAAGCTTCCAGTTCACCGCATGAAAATCTAAGCTGCCTGTATAAGTGTAGAATTTAGTGTTGGGTCTTAAGGTTTTGTTTGGCATCTTGCCAAAGATGTTATGCATTTAGCTGGGAAAATTGCCTAGAAGTTAATTGAGAGGAAAACACTAATATACAACCTCCCCCCACCCAGAAAAAAAAAAAAGCCACAGATATGCATATGGTGCTGTTCATTGATAAGATTTGTATGTATACAATAAAGACTTATAGTAAAGTTGCCTAGGATGGATTTTCACTGATTATCCACCCACCATATATCTGCTTCTTTGAGAATGCTTGTAGTTTCTCCAGGATCAAGATTTCTCCATGGCAGTGCCTGCTCAGTAGCGGCATGTGGTCACTAAAGTTCCTTTAAAAGTGTTACTGACTAAAGGATTGGTGATGATTCAGGAATTTGGAAGGGGAAATATGTTAATTTCATTTCATAATCAAAGATCTTAAAAGGAACACTTCAGTGCAGGATCTCAGTGTCTTCTCTCCAGAGATGATAGGTGGAATTTGCTCTGTACTCTCCTATAAAAGGACGCGGGAGCCTCAACTGAACTCTTCCTGTCCAATCCCCCTCCTCACTCCCCACCCCCCACCGCCCCCAAGGAGAACCACCAGTGCCTAAATTCTCAGGTTTGGTCTCCTTAGGGCTAAAGAAGCAATTCTTATTCAGTACTTCATGAATTTTTCCTTTTATCAATAATCCTTTTTACTTGAATTTCGCATTTCTTAACCCTGGCAGCTTTTCCCTTCTGTGGCATGCCCTCCCCAACTTTGTTTTTTCTAATTTTTCTTTTCCGACCAATAATCATGAAAGAGACCCACCAGAATCACCAGAGAATTAACCGCGTGTATGTCCGTCTTCAGAATGAAAGTAAAGAAAGCTGGTTGTATATTTTTGTCATTGAACTTAGAATTTATCTGGGAGAACCTACTCACACAATCATGCTCAGTAGTAATTAAATCACAGTTCCCTGTACCTTCCATTCCTCCAAAACCCCCTCCTTTCTTAGAGATCCTTAAGCTTCGTATTGAAAAATAACACTTCCCCAAAATCCAGTCCAGCCTGAAGCTGGAAAGCCTTGCTCTTAAATGACAAAGCTCGCAGTAAGTGGACTCCTTGGTCACTTTCAGAGCCTTTCTTTCTGGTTCTCACTGGGGTCTTGAAGAAAGGGCTTGGAGGGGGAGGGCAGTGAAGACAGAAGAACAAAGCTGGGGGTACGCTTTAGGCTCGAAAAGGAGCAAAAAGTGATCCTTTCATTAAGACGAGTGATCTTTTGTACCTGCACTGTATCCTTTTGATGTATTGAGGTAGAAAGAACACGAGGAAAGAAGAAACAATGAGAGTTGCTACTGTATGAATTCCTTCTCCTTACACTTAATCCTGTCCTTATTGGGGCCTTGGGTGGAAAGCTGATAATTTTGGTGAGCCCTAAAAGGAAGGCAGTGGCTTGAATTCCTGCCACCATCCTCTTGATAATGAACAAGACTAATGAATGCGGGTAAGTGGTAAGAATCTGTGACCAGCTGCATCGGGGCAGGTAATACAGCTCAGATTTAATTGGGAGCAGGTATTGGAAGGCTGTATTACTTTAATTGGTGAGGGGTTTTCTAAATGGAAAGGACAAAGTATAATGGACAAATTGTGTAGTACAATAGCACTTAAGCTGGGATTGTATGCATTCGTTAATCTGCTGAGGAATGAGGCAATTCTAAACAATTTTCTCAGTGAAACCAACTCCAGAAAGCTTGTCCCTTTTGTTCTCCCTTGGGAAAATGCAAGATTGAAACAGAAAATACCTTTACCGAGGCAATCATTTGCCACGTGTGGAAAGCGGATACAGCTGTAAACTATGAAAAAGGGATCTTTGTAGTACAATAAAGGATGGAAAAAGAGATAAAGCTTGGAATTAGAGTGGGCCTGTCAGTGCATCTAAAGAAGGAATAAAGTGATGGCATTTACAGTGACAGATGAGACTCTAAAAAGAAGGCAGGACAGTTTAGAGAGGGAAATTTGATATTTAAAAGAAAGGGCTGTGATAATTAAAAGTAGCATTACATTAAGCTGTTACGCATATCATTAATGACAGAAGGAAACTGGTGCCTTTTAAAAAGTTAATGATTCCTATAAAACCGTTCTGGATAACTTACATGTTTTAAAAGTCTGTATGAACATAATCCTGGCCTCACAGGTTGTATTTCTTATTCCCAAATTTCCTTAAAAATATAAAAGGCAATGAAGTTAGAATTAAACTCCAATAATTGTGTGTCATTGTCCATGGAAGAGCGCTCAAGTGCTGCTCAGCTAAGAAAAGGATGGACTGAGACCAGCCGCGTACACACTGTTGCAAAGGGCTCTCTTATTAAGACGTGGGTATGAAATGAGCCCAAGGGACATTCATCGTCAAATATGCATTAGTGCCTTATTGCTTTTGATAATTTATATTTGACAAAATCCAATAGCATGTCTATGAATGGCATTGAAACTGATTTCAGATTTGTGATTCAATGATGAGTGAGCACTAACAAGGTTGCTTAACAGGATTCTCAACAGGTTGAAATGTAAGAGTAGAAGAGCAATTGTATTGAAATTCTTAGTGGGGCTCTTACACTTGTGTATTTCATTACAGGTGGGAAAACTGGAAAGATTGAATGTCCTTTGGAGTTCACAAAGGTTTGGCAGTGGGATGAGAAAAACAAAACGAAGCATAGTGGGAGAGCTGAACAGACTTTCCCAAGATCCCCAGGTGGGTTTCATGTATTGCCTAATGGGAAGAGTGGGACCGATTCAGCTTTTCACACTGGCTGAATTATCTTACCTTGGCTATTGTTCACAGCTAGAACCAAATCTACAAAGCTACAGTTTATCTAAAGAATTCTTTGAAAAGAAAACGATTTCGCTATCCACATATCTAGATCCCACATATTAGACAGCACAGGCTGTAGCCTCAGTCTCTAAAGTCCAGACTATAAATTTTTTTTAAAAAGTTCTCAGTGTGAAATCATAGACAACCTTTTCTGGCCATTGGTGCATAATAGAAAAATTCTAATTGAAACTCAGCAAAAGATCCAAAAACTATAAGTAAAATCAAAGATCAGTCATGTTCATCAAAGCATAGTCACAAAGAATAGTCAGGAGACTCACTACCTTACCACATTTAAAGAGATGTTTCCAATAATGGCCATTGAAATTCATTACTGGGCTTCCACATTAAAAAACTAAAGCCTGTCAAATTTCTTAGGCCAGAGTAGAAGTAAAATAGGAAATAAATACCTAGTGTTCCAAATTATTATCTGTTTTAAAGATTGTGATGTGGAGCATTGAATTGCTAATCTATATTGTAATACCACCCAATCTTTTAAATTGAGTATGTGTGTATCTCTCTCTCTCTCTCTCTGTGTGTGTGTGTGTGTGTGTGTGTGTGTGGTTTGAATATGATTAAAGTTGTTGATATGTTACTATGCTATGTGCAACTGTAATAAAAACTCAAAATCAGAAAAAAAATTAATTAGAACAGATCAAGTTTGTACAAAACCGCTATCTTCCTGGTCCCTAGAGTTAAACTGAAATATTTTCCTGTACTTGCCTTATCTCCACATTCATTTCTCCTTACCAAAAGAAGCAAAGAATGTCTTTCCCAGTAAAAGTCTTATATAAATTTCAGCTGACAACCATTCAGCATGGACAATATCAATTATAAAAGAATATGTTATCCCAAGAGCCATTTACACTGGGAACATGAATAAGAAAAAATAATCTTCACACACACACACACACACACACACACACACACACACATTTATTGATTACCTACTATGGGTCATTTCATCCAGTTAGTTGCTGTTGTGTTCTTAGCAACCACAAACTCAGCAACTGTAGTTTTTTTCTACAACATTTAATTAGGGATTTAGTAATCATAAATATCAACAAAATAGAGATTTTAATTAAATTTAGTAAGGCAGAAATTATACAGATATAATTACATTCTTTGCTACCACTGAGCTATGCAGAGGTATAATCACCAAGGGGAGAATTGAAGTAGCATTCTAATAGTACTTGTAAGTTCTATGTGATGAATTTCTATGTATTTAGATACTATCCCCCGGAACTTCAGCTTCTGTACCTCTCCATCATGCTTTAAGCTTATGACAATGATATTGGCTAAAAAGAGCATCTGACTTTCCTCATGTAGGGCATGTAGGTTTCAATTTGATGTTCAATATATTCATTTATGCTCTACATCTATACGGGGAGAGAGACAAATACAGAGAGATCTGCATACATACACACACACACACACACACGTACACACACACACATATGTACACACCCACACATGTTTAAAATAAATATTAAATGTTATCGCAAAAAATAAGTAGAAAAACATTATGAAATTCACAGATAGTTTTATACAAGGAAAAGAGGTTCAAATTTTAGGAGACATATCATTACCTCTTTCAGTGATGATGGATAAATAGTTTAGGATTCTCATTGAGGAATTAATCTCCTCTTAACCTTTATTAAACATTCCCATGTATAGAAGTATATGGATAGTAAAGTAAATTAAAGTGGCAATATTAAATATAATCATTGTGTATTTAGCTAAAATATATCCATATAGAGGGAAATATATTACTCTAAATAATAAATTAATCTGATGCATCTTTAAAATAAATTATATTTATGCACTGACACTGAATAAAGTCTCTGAAATCTCACAAAGTGAGTATTGATGGTACTGTTTTGAGATTATTCAACTATGTCTGGAGCATATATACATTTTGTGCTTTTGTAAAATATAATTAAATTTGTAAATAAAATAAAAAGAACTACTCAAGAGAAATCTCTTTCCACTGTTCAAAGTAGAAATTGAAACACAAGAAATGAAAAAACAAATAAAATGAAAAAATGAAAGTTTCTTATTGTTAAAAAAATAGAATAGAGTTACAAGTGAAACATAAAAGCAGATTTCTAAAAGTTATGCCCACTTCAGAAAAAGGGCAAATAAAATATCTACTCCATCAAACCATAGTAGAAGAAAATATGCTTTCATGCTTTCATGGCTCTGTTGGGGAAAAGTTTTCTATGAGAAATAGAAACATTAAATCTGTGCCATACTCAGGTGTTGAAGCTGGAATTTATTTAGTTTATTTTTTTCTTACTGTAGACAACATAAATTTGTTATCTTACAGTCCTGATTTGGGATTTTTTTTTTAATGTGGAAATCTCAAGATACATATCCCAAAAGCTGTAGCAGAAGAAAAGACAAAACCATCTATATAACAGGGCATCTAACAAAGCTACAGAAAAAATAATACTGCTAAAAATGAACTCAATGATATCAAGGAACCACCACATAAGGAAATGTGCCAGCATGGAGAGAACCAGCAGATACAACAAATAGGAGAACTGTTATTCTCACATACCAAAATGGATATGATAACCTAAAACTGAATGCAAAAAATTATGTTTAAAGTAATCTGTGAAATAAAATTTGGAATGAAAATCACATTGACAGAATAGCAAGTTATGGGGAACAAAGGAGAATTTTGAAAGAGCCATCTCTTAGTCAATTTTCTGCTGTTATACTAGAATTCCAGAGACTGGGTAATCTGTGAAGAAAGCAGAGATTTATTTCTTACAGTTCTGGAGGTGAAGTCCAAGGTCAAGGGGATTGCATTAGGTGAGGGACTTCTTGCTGCATGATCTCATGGCAGAAGGTGGAAGGGCAAGAGAGCACATGTGAGAGAGAGGGGAAGGGAGCTGAATTCAGGAAGCCATTTCTGCAATAAGTAATCCAACCTGTGAAAATAGCATTAATCCATTCATGAGGCCAGAGCCTTCATGACCTAATCACCTCTCAAATGCCCTACCTCTCAACACCATTGCATTGCAAATTAAGTTTCCAACATATGAACTATTTTGACACATTCAAACCATAGCCAAACCACAAATAATTCCAACTTTATAATACCTGAACTCAAATCATAAACAAAAATAATACATCTTTATTTTTATGAAATGCCCATTATATTTATGTTTATAGAAAGACAAACTAATTAATTCATTGTTTTTATATAATTGAAGTTTAGTAAATGGCAATGTATAAATAGCATTAAGTAATAACTGAGAACAACCGGTAATGACAAAATGAAAAACAAAGTGATCATGAAGTGCTAAACTTGACTATGGAGGCACTGATACTTTCCTAGAGGTCTTTGAAAATAAAAAAGGAACAAGTAAAGTGTTTCTAGGCTTGTCAGAAATAGGAACCCTTGGGATGTGGTGTCAGCAAAATGGCAGACTAAGAAGTCCCAAGCTCTTACTCCCCAATCGTGAACATAAAAATAAAGTGAAATAAAACATAAACTGTGTGAACCAACTTTGTAGAAGCTCTGGAAAATAATCAAAGTTTTACAGCAATCAAGCACATGTTTAATCAAGATAAAGCCATCTTCAAAATGATAAAAATGATTAGTGGTGGTTTTATTCTCCATCCCCCAGACCCTTCATAATACAGGATGGTGTGCTTTTCAGCAGTGACAGATTAGTTACCAATTCCCCACTTCAGAGTGGAGGAAGCAGAGCAGACTTTACATGAAAATTATTGTGTATGTTCATCCTAACCTAACTAGAAAAGCACTTGAAGAAGTGACTTGCTCATCTCTGTCTCTTACAGTTCAGAATACAGGCAGGAAAAGCAACAGGAACTTCTCATCAAAACCACAAGGGGACAAAAATCCCACACATCTGGGGCTGGAGATTCTAGGTGGAGACATACAATACACCAGCTAAGGCCCAGAGGAGAAACATGTTGAGACTCTTTAGGAAATTAGGGCATTCAAAAAGAACTGCATATACAGGGGGATTAGAAAGTTATGAGCATGCCCCAGAAAGACACATGCTCAAAATTCTTTAAAATCCCTTAATCTTTCACCCTGGCTGAACCCTCGACTCACTGAAGGCCTAGAAAATTCATGAAGAAGTACAGGAGTGCAGAAGCAGCCTATAAAGTCTGAGAGAGGTGGACTGTCCCTTTATTTGTTTGTTTGTTTTTTTTTTTTTGTTTTTATCTGTTTCAGATCCTGAAATTCAAGAGAATCTTTGTCAAAGCATTAGCTGAGTACAACCTAAAGGTATCAAAATAGTGAGTACGCACACAAAAGAATAGTCTTTGCAAAAATAGTTTTTCTCAAGACAAATAGACTACAGTAGTCTTTAATAATCAAAACAGAAACACCCACATGGAGAACCTAGGGAATGAAGAGAATCTGATTTCCAAAGTCACCACATTAGAAAAATTAAATGCCAGTCTTCAACAACAACAACAACATTCACAAGGCACACACACACACACACACACACACACACACACACAAAAAAAAAAAAACAGAAAAAGTGGTTTATTTAAAGGAATAAAATGATTAATTGGCATTGGCATAAACTGTTCCTGACAAAGTTCAGATACTAAACTGACTAGACATTTGCTCAACTAGATAAGGGCAAATTTGGACAAGGAAGTAAAGGAAATTTGAAGCATGATATTTTATCAAAAGGAGAATATCATCAGAAAAACTATTTCAAAAAAAGAAGCACAGAAATTCTGGGACTGAAAAATACAATTGAAATTTTAAAAATTACTTGCAGAGATCAGCCACAGATTTGTAGATCAGTGAACTTGAAGATAGAACAACTGAAATTACTGAGTTTGAGGAGCAGAAGAAATAAAGGAATGAACAAAAGTGAATAGAACCTAAGGAAACTGAGAGATACCATCAAGCAAACTAACATACACATTTTGAGAGGATCACAAAGAGAAGAGAGAGTAAAAAGAGAGCATCTTTCAAATATGAAGAAAGACATGGATATACAGATAAAATAAGCCCAACAAATACCAAATTCGGTAAACCAAAAAACGCTACACCAAAGCACATTGTAATCAAACTGTGGAAAGCCAAACAATGACGGAATCTTAAAAGCAGCAACAGCAAGACAACTCAACAAAATACAAGAGATGTTCGTTACAAGTATCAGCCAATTTCTCAACAGAAGCCTGGAGGCAAGAAGGCAGAGAAATATTTAAAGTGCTGAAAAAAAAATCAACAAATAACTGTCAATGAAGATGTCTATGTTTGGCAAATTTGTTTTTAAAATTGAGGGAGAATTGCAAGTATTGTAATTTATTTTTTATTTTTCCCAGTTTGTTTGTATTTTCAGATACATAAAAGCTAAGCAAATTTACTACCACTAGAACTGCTCTATAAGAAATTCTAAAGGGAATTCTTTGCACTGAAATAAAAAGACACTATGCAGTAATTTGAAGCCATATGAAAATATAATGTTCTCCTGTAAAGGTAAATACATATGCAGATATAAGCTACAATTACTGTAAACTTTGGTCTATAACTCCACTTTTTTTGTTCTACAGAATTTAAAATACAAAAGCATAAAAATAAGTTTAAAGCTATATTATTATATTAGTTACTCAGTGTATAAATATGTAATTTGATACACTTATGACAAATTATAATGTATTTATTATGAATAACATGAGATGAGGATGTAACTTTATATAAGTAGATTATGCAATTGACATGTTATAATTAATTCAAATTAGTTATAATCTTAAGATATTATATGCAATCCCCATGATAATCACAAAAAAATATCTATAGAATGTGCTCAAAAGAGAAGCACAGGGAATCAGACATGTCACTACAAAAATTCACTAAACACAAAAGAAGGCTCTAATGAAGAAAATGATTTAAAAAGCTACAAAATGTATAGAAAACCAATAGCAAATGGCAGCAGTTCTTTCATATCAGTATTTATTTTTAATGTAACTGGATTAAGCTCTCCAATTAAGAGTCATAGAGGCAGAACAGAAAAAAAAAACATGATTCAACTCTATTCTGTTTTTAAGAAACTCAATTTAGATTTGAAACACAATTTAAAAGTAAAGAATAGAAAAATATATTCCATGAAAGTGATAACTAAGGGTGAAGTAGATAGCATACTAATATAAGTCAAAATATATTTTAACTCAAAAACTGTTATGAAAGGCAAAGAAAGGCATTATATGTTAATAAAAGTTCAATTCACCAAGAACATTGAACAATTTTAATAAACACATATGCATCAAATATCAGATCCCCAATATATATGATACAATGACAGATTTGAAGAGAGAAATAGACACTTATATAATAATAGAGACTTCAATAGTCTGAACTTCAATATTGGGTAGAACAATGAAACAAAAGATCAATAAGGATTTAATAAGAGAACTTAAACAATACTGTAGACCAATTAGATCTAATAGAAACACACAGATCATTCCATCTTATAAGAGCAGAATACACATTTCTCTCAAAGGCACATGGAATATTGTCCAGTATAGTTAGGATATGACCGATGCTTAAGATTTTGAAAAGATTAAAAATCATACAAAGTACTTTGTCTGATTACAATGGAATGAAGTTAGAACACGACCAACTCTTAAAATTTTAAAAAGATTGAAATCATACAGGTCTTAAATATACCAAGTCTTAACATTTTAAAAAGATTGAAATTGTACTAAGTAACTTGTCTGATTATAAGGGAATAAAACTAGAAATCAGTAAAAAGGGAAAACTAGAAAATTCAAAAATACATGGAAATTAAACACCTTTAAGCAACCAATTCATTAAAGCAAAACAAGAAAGATTAGAAAATATTTTTTAGATATGTGAAAACACATGCCAAGCCTCATGAGATGTAGCAAAAGCAGTGATAAAAGAAAAATTTATATCTGTAAATGCATACATTTCAAAAGAAAAATGTATTAAATCATTATCATTACTTTAAATGTTAAGAAGTTAGGAAAAAATTAATAGAATAAAGTGAGGGAGAACAGTTCATGATCTCAATTGGTACCGAAAAAAAAAAAAGAGAACATCTAATGAAAATCGTCATTCTTTCTTGCTAAAATATACCCAATAAACTAAGGATAAAAGATAAATTCCCCAACAAATTTATATGAAAAGCCCACAGATAATATCCAATATTTTTAAATGAACAACATTTTCTCTAAAATGAGAAATAAGAAAATAATTCCTGCTTTGATCTATTCTATTCAACATATTACTGGATGTTCTAATCAGAGTGTTAGGAAAGGGAAAGAAAGAAAATGTATCTAAATTAGAAGGGAAGAATGAAAATGATCTCTGTTCATAAATGACATAGTCTTGAATGTAGATAAGCATAAAGATTTCAGAAAAACTGTTGGAACTTAATAAACAAATATGGCAAAGTTGCAGGACAGAAAATCAACATACAAATATTAGTTGCATTTTTACACGTTAACAATGAACAATGTAAAAAGAAAATGAAGAAATAAATTACATTTACAGAAGTACCAAAAAGAAAAAAAAATACTTAGGTATAAATGTAAACAAGTAGATAAAAAACTTGTATGTATATTGAAAGCTACAAAACATTATCAAAAGATTAGATAAATGAAAGGATGCCTTGTTCATAGATTAGAAGACATAATAGTGTCAAGAGGACCACACTACTCACAGCAATTTACAGACTCAATGCAATAGCTATCAAAAATACCAAGGGTTTTCGTTTTGTAGGAATAAAAAATTCATCCTGATGGTTATGTGAAATCTCAAGCAATTTCAACAGCTGAAGTTATCTTGAAAATAAAAACAAAGATGAAGAAATCACACTTCCCAATTTTAAAAGGCACTGCAAAGGTATGGTAGTCATAACAGTGTGGTGTTATAGGCGGGTGTTGAACAATGAGAACACATGGACACAGGGAGGGGAGCACTACACACTGGGGTCTGTTGGGGGGAAATGGGGGAGGGGCGGGGGGTGGGGAGGTGGGAAGAGATAGCATGGGGAGAAATGACAGATACAGGTGAGGGGACGGAAGGCAGCAAAGCACACTGCCATGTGTGTACCTATGCAACAATCTTGCATGTTCATCACATGTACCCCAAAACCTAAAATGCAATAAAAAAAAAAAAAAGAGAGAGAAATAAATTATCCTGCATTCAATGTCAAAAAAAAAAAAAAAAAAAAAAAACAGTGTGGTGTTGGCTTAAGGACAGACATATAGGCCAATGCAATAGATAGAGAAACTCAGAATAAATCTTTGCATATAAAGTCAATTTATTTTTAACGAAAGTGCCAAGATCATTTAATGAAGGAAAAGACATTCCTTTCAACAAAGGGAACTTAAGAAAACTGGATATTCACAGGCAAAAGAATCATGTGAAACTTTTACCATATACCACATACAAAAACTTATTCAAAATGGATCAAAGATCTAAACTAAGAGGTAAAATTCCAAAACTCTTACAAAGATTAGCAAAATTGTATGACATTGAATTTGACAGCAGTTGCTTACATATGAAATCAAAAGCATAGGCAATAAAATAATAAGCAAATTGGATTTCATCAACATTAAAATGTTTTACATCAAAGGATGCTTTCAAGTGAAAATATTTGTAAGTCATATACTTGATAAGTGATTAATATCCAGAATACATCAATAACTTATAAAATTTAACAAGAAAAACAGAGAATGATTAAAGGACTTGAATAAACATTTCTCCAAGGAAGATACACAAATGGGCAACACACACTTAAAAAAATGCTCAGCATCACTCATCATTAGTGAAATGCAAGTCAAAACCACAACTAAGGACAACTTTACACCCATTACAATGACTCTTATTGAAAGAAAATAAAAGTATTAGAGCAAATTTTAGAAAGAAGTTGAATCCCTTGTGCAATGCTGGTAGTAAGGTAAAATAGTACAGTCTTCGTGGGAAATAGTATGGCAGTTCCCCAAAAAGTGAAACCTAGAACTACTATACAATCCAGAAATTTCACTTCTAGGTAGAAACTTAAAAGGATTGAAAACAAGGACTCAAAAAGAGAATTATAGATTGATGTTCATAGTAGCATTATTTAAAATAGGCAAAATGTAGAAACAACCCAAATGTCTGTCAATCATCAACAGATAAATGGATATAAAAAATACGCTATGAACATGCAATGGAATACTATTCAGTCATAAAATAAATGAAATTCCTCTGAGACATGCTACACCATGGATAAACCATGAATGCGTGATGCTAAGTAAAAGAATGCAGACACAAAAGGAAAAATGTAGGATGAGTTCACTTGTATGAGGTACCTAAAAAAGGCAATTAAATAAAAGTAGAAAGTAGAATAGAGGTTACTAGGGTTAACAGGGTTGGGGTAGGGAGTAAAGTGGTGGTGATATTTAGTGGGTACCGAGCTTCTGCTTTAGATGATAAGAAATGTTCTGGAAATGAATAGTGGTGGTAACTGCACAACATTATGAATGTACCGAATGTCACTAAGATGCACATTTAAAAGTGATTTACAGGTGTTTTATGTTACATATATTTTCCCACAATTAAAAAAAAATCCCTTTCTACTCCTTACCAACATATTACTAAGTCAAAAAAATGAGCTTTTTCCTGAAAATGTTCAAAACTCTCCTAGCATTAATAATTATGATCCAGCATTGAGTCAGAAGCAGCCTTAACAATGGGTTAAAAAAAAAAAAAAAGTAGTCATCTGTACATAGTGATTTTAAGTGCATACAGGTGACCAAATGGCTGTAGCTATTAGGGACAAAGGAATTTTTATTAAACATTTGATATTTAGTTATTTTAACATTTGAAAATAATGATGCAGCCCATGATCATCAAAATAGATGCAGAAAAAGGGTTTGACAAAATCCAAAACACATCCGTGATTAGAAAACTCTCCACAGACTAATGAAAGGAAGTGTCCTGAACTTGTTAAAGGCATCATCATAAAACCTACAGCAAGCATTATACTTAATGCTGAAAGATTAAATGCATGCTCTGAAAGATGGGGAAAAAAAGCAAGGATTTCTGTTGTCACCAATCCTACTTAACATTTTAATTGAGTTTGTAGCCAGTATACAATGGCAAATAATAGTAATAGAAATTAAAGACATGTACATTTGAAAGTATGAAGAACAGTTGTCTTTATTCACAGATGATGTCATCATATATATAAAAAGTCTTAAAGAAGCCACAATACAACTACTAAACCAAATCAGAAAGGTCAGCTTGTTTACCTATATAAGGCTGATATAAAAAGTAATTGTATTTTCAAATTCAAGGAATAATCCAAAAGTTAAATTAATTATATTCATAAAATTATCAAAAAAGAATGAAATGCTTATGAATAAATTTAACAAAAAGTACAAAATGTATAACATGATAACTACAAAACATTGCTATTACACATCTAAAGAAGACTTAACTAAATGGAGAGCTATTCCATGTGTTTGAATTGAAAAATTAAATGTCAATTCTTTCGTGAATTGATTTACAAATTTAACACACATCCTACCAAAATCTCAGCAAGTTGGTCTTTTTGTTGTTGCTGTTGTTTGAAAAAAATGGACAAGCTGATTCTAAAATTTATGAAGAATTACAACGAACCTAGAATAGCCAAAATAACTTTGAAAAAGAATAAAGTTGGACTCAGACTTCCAGAATTCAAAATTACTATAAATCCACACTAAGCAAGATAGAATGCTGCTAGTGTGAGGATAAACATATAGATCAATGGTACAGAATTGAGAGTCCTAAAATAAACACATTTATAGTCAAATAACTTTTTAAAAGGTGTCAAGGCAATTCAATGAGGAAAGAATAGCCTTCCATATAACAAATACAGGGACAATTGAATGTCTACATGTCAAAAGACTGATGTAGACCTGTATGTCCTATCACACAAATAGCTCAAACATAACTCAGAGACTTCATATAAAAACCCAAATCATAAAATATCCAGAAGAAAACACACAAGAAAATATTTGTTAACCTTAGTTTAAGGAAATGCCAAAAGTACAACTTATAACAACAAAAAAGGAAGATAAGATGAAATTCATCATAATTCAACATTTTAATCTTTGAAAGATATCATCAAAAAAGTTAAAAGACAAGATATAATGTGAAAGAAAATACTTGCAAATCACATATAGGATAAATGACTAGTTACAAGACTATATCTAGAACTGTTACAATTCAATGATTAAAAACAAATGAACAACCCAATGTGAAAATGAGGAAAATATTTGGATAGATATTTCACCAGAGAAGATATATGAATGACCAATGATCACATGAAAAGATATGAACATTATTACTTATTAAGAAAACGAAAATTAAAACAACAATGAGATGCCACTTTACACCTATCAGAAGGGTTTTTTTCCTCTCTCTCTTTTGGAAAAAAGACGACACCAAATTTTGACCAAGATATGGTAAAATCAAAACCCTCATAAGTTGCTGCAGGAAATGTACAATGGTTAAGCCACTTTGAAAAAGTTTGGCAGTTATTTAAAAAGTTAGCATAAACTTACCAAATAACCCACGCATTTAATTCTGAGAAATCTAAGAGGAAAGGAAACACACACCCACACAAAGACTTGCATAGGAATGTTTATTTTTATAGCAGCATTCTTCAGAGAAGCTTCAAATTGGAAGCAATACATATTTCCCTCAACTGTTCAATATACAAAATGAAAGGTATCCATATAAAAATTGGATACCATTCAGCAATAAAATGGACAAGTTATCGGTAGATGCTAAGTCATAAATGAACTTCAGAATATCATACTAAGTGAAAAGAGTCAGATGGAAAAGACTATATTTGAATGATTCCATTTGTAAGAAAAACTCAGTAAAGGCTAAAATATAAATACAAAAAGTAGATTAGTGACTGAAATGTTCTAAAACTGGATTGTGGTGATGATTGCACAACTCTATAAATTTACTCAGAATTGAAATACACACACACACACACACACACACAACTAGAACTGTATATATAGCTGCTTATTAAAATTTATTTTCCCTTAGGCCAGGTGCAGTGGCTCATACCTGTAATCCTTGCAATCTGGGGAGCTGAAGTAGGAGGATCACATCACTTGAGACTTAGATTTAGTGACCGGGCTGGGTGTATTAATCTATTCCATACTGCTATAAAGAATTCCTCAAGACTGAGTAATTTATAAAAGAAAGAGGTTTAATTGACTCATGGTTAAATATCCTAGAGAAGCCTCAGGATACTTAAAATCATGGTGGAAGATGAAGAGGAAGCAAGACACCTTCCTCACAAGGCTGCAGGAAAGAGAATTGCTGAGAGAAGGGGAAAGAACTGCTTATAAGACCATCAGATTTTGTGAGACTCATTCACTATCATGAAAACAGCATGGGGGAACTCCCCCCATAATTTAATTACCTCCACATTGTCTCTCCCTTGATGTGTGGGATTCTGGGGTTTACAATTCAAGATGAGATTTGGGTGGGGATACAAAGTCTAACCATATCACTGAACAACATAGCAAGACTCTGTATCATTAAAAAATACAAATTTAGGGGGCTGTGGTGGCAGGTGCCTGTAGTTTCAGCTTTTGGAACCATGGAAGCTGAGGCAGAAAGATGACTTGATCCTGGGAGGTCAAGGGTGTGGTGAGCTGTGTTGGTGTCACTACACTCTAGCCTACGCAACAGAATCAGACTTTGTCTCAAAAAAAAAAAAAAAAAATCCCCATTCCTCTACCACTAGAAAAAATATTATTTTCATGTGCTAGTATGGAGTTTCCTCTCACTGTGTTTGCTTTCTCATTGTTAATCATGAATATATATTCCAATATCACAGGAGTCTATGATGCTGCTCAAACCAATAACTTTACTGCAAGGTAAGTAAAATAAGAAGGAACAGCCAAAAATCATAAAAATTTCATGGAAGGGAGCACATCCCCATGGTGTTCAGGAAAACATTAAGGTAGTGGAACTAACAAGGACCAAGAAAAACAAGAAGATACAGTCTTCATCATTTGAGATGGATAGTAGATATTCTAGATATATATAAGCAAAAGCACAGAGTAAAATATGCTCAGTGTATATTCAGAAAACAGCCATCCCTGCAATTCTCAATGAGTAGGCCTTGGAAATAATAGTTGCCATCATTGGAAAAAGGAATTGAGACCTGAACTCCAACTGGCAGAAAAGCACCATACACTTTAGGAGAATCTCCTGAATGAATGAAAGGATCTTATTAGGAAACAAAGTTGCATTACTTATTAAGTGTACTAGTCTGTTTTTACATTGCTAACAAAGACACAACCAAGACTGGGTAATGGAGGTTAAATGTACTTACAGTTTCACATGACTGAGGAGGCCTCACAATCAGGGCAGAAGGCCAGGAGGAGCAAGTCACATCTTACATGGATGGCAGCAGCCAGAGAACTTGTGCAGGGAAACCCCACCTTATAAAACCAGCAGATCTTGTCAGACTTATTCACTATCATGAGAACAGAATGGGAAAGACCCACCACATGATTCAATTATGTCCCACTGGGTCCCTCCCATAACATGTGGGAATCGTGGGAGCTACAGTTCAAGGTGAGATTTGGATAGGGACACAGCCAAACCATATAAGTAAGGAATGTACATCCCATTTGAAGAGATATTCTTATTTCAAAGGTTCCTGAAGCTCCATTTTCTAATAATTATATTTTAAAATCTGTTGTGAGTCCTCATTTTACTTTCATAGAAGTTACCAAATTATTGTTATAGCATATATTTGGCACAAAGGAATGATTTCATGTACAGTCATCTTTGTATGCGATAAAAAAATTTATGTAGAATTAATTTAAAATTGGTTGTTGATAAAAGTAAAGTCACAAAACTCTTTAAAATATATCATTAAATATGTGGTATTAGAAAAAGAGATGCTCAGGAGCCCTATATTCCTCTTTTTACAATAATTTAAGAGAAAAGTCTTTGTCTTCTGAACTTGCTTTAAAAAAAGAGACCAAAAGAAATACAGCCATGGGATATCTGAGTATAAAATATCTATCAAGTTTACTTTTCTTTCCAGAAATGAATCTCTGTTATTTTGTAAGTTAATGAAATAAAAATTCCATTATTGCCTTTCCTATGTCTTTGTGAGAACTGCAAAATATCACTAAACAAGATTTTTCCTCTATTTACATGAATTAGTTGAGAAGTAAGATTTTTAATTGTCTGCTAAATGCCACCAAAAATGTATATTTTATACTATCTATTCAAGATCTTTTGATCTTTTTATCTTTTTATCCAATACCAGTGATAATTACTTTTTAGAACTTAATCAGTGGAAATTTCAATATATTAAGACCTAAAAAGCAAGAAAAAATGTTGTGCTTAGTAATTGTTATTATATTTATTTTTATACTTAGAGATAAGTATGGAGTACAGATTATTTTAATATCATATGTACCCCTAAATATACATTATTATTACCAATATTGACTACTTTATTGATATATTTGCACCTCTTTGTAAGCAAAGTTCTATGACTTCTCACAATATATTTTCTTGCTTATAGACAGCTCCAAACAATGTATTTTATCATTCATATTCACTACAATTATTAGAAGACCCAATAATAAACCTGTTTTATGGATATATGTTGAAGACATTTAATGGACTTAGGAACATTTTCTAAAAAGCACAGAAGGAGACAGTGAGCTGCATTTTGTAAAGAGTAATTCTCTAGTCTAGAGAAGATAATGAAAATAGCAATTAGTTTATTTAGTAAACTTATTCTGCTTTTAGGGTATAGTATGTAGGATGTAAATTTAATAATAATGTTTTGGTCATTTAAAAATTTTTGACTTTATTTTAACTTGTAATTCTTGAAAGGATAGCTTTCTTTATGACAAAATTTAGTCCATGTCTAGCTTAATACAAAATATAAAAAATAAAACAAATTGCTTATGATCTGAAAATCAAGAAAGAATAATTGTGGGCAGGACTCATTTAGGTCCTCTTTTTTGGGCAAACTTTAGCATCTCCTGCTGTACTTTCTAGAAAATGTTCCTAACTCCATGTTTCCAATGTATTTTAATAAAACAGATCTATAATCTGGTCTTCTAATAATTTTAGTGAATGAAAGAGAAAAATATTGAGTGAGTTACCTTTAGAGTTTTTATTCATAGCTAAAATATACATTAGTCTGCAATGTCTGCCTAAAAAGTTAGTTACCAAGAGTTTGTGAATCTTAAAATCAGTTTGTTTTAATTACATACAGAAGTAATATTAGTTGATAATGTCAGTATATCTGTGAGAGACATCAGATACACTAAAACATAAAATATAAAATAAAGAGAAACCACAAAGTTTGTGTTTAATTAAAGCAACATAGATAATCTAATAGTAAATTTTACAAGAGAGAATAATCTAAACATATTCGGTCCCTTTGGAAGATTTATATATTATTTCCAACAGGATCTGCTCACACACAAAAATTCAATTCAGTTTATTAACAGTTAGCATATCATCTCTAAATGAAGCTCATTGCAATCTAAAATGGACCCTGAATGAAGCTAATGAGCAAGCTACTGACTGATATCGACAATTAATCAGGCATAAAAGCATTTAGGATCAGGACCCACTGACAAGCATGTATACTCATACAGATTTCAGTGAAACATGGTATGTGAACATATTTGTCTAATTGTACACTGGGTTTTCGAACAAATTCCCACCCAAACACTTAATTATCTGCAGAGGTGATGCATCTATTTCAGAATCTGTAGGAAGCTTTTTGGTTTCCTGTAACCATATATAATGGATTAAATGAAGTTTAATAAGCTTTGGTGCCAGTTTTCCCATTTTAATTGCTATAGCAACCTGAAGCCAAAGTTGGATCACTAGAAAGAGTAACTGAGCAATTAAAAGCAACATCTTTGTCCTCTGATAGAATTATCCTTGTCCCTTAAGGAAAAAAGAAAAAAAGAAAAGTATTTAAAATAAATGAAAATTTAGAACATGACAAAAGTATCTCTTTACATATAAATTGGGGAATTATACATTAGTTAGCATTTATATTTCTCCCTTTAAAGTTTATAGTTGAAAATATTCAAAATGAAGACTGTCTATCAACTTTAAACATAAGAAATGAGTTATCACAAATATGAATAGTATATCTCATGACTAATAAATCACTCACAGCTGATTTCACCCTGACATATGAAAAAGAGGAAACAAAAACACATACCTGTTGCATGGTTCTTTGCTTTTAAAAATAAAATATCATTCATTTTTGAAGTAATTATGTAATATTTAAGGGACCTATGTGTTTAATTTCTCTAATAGGTCAAATTGTAGAATAATCTTTCCTCTGCTCCCTTTCCAATATGTGATTTTTTTTCTATCTTCTTAAAGTTTATTTAAAAATTTTAATTCCTGAAACAATAAAAGGAAAACACAAAATTTGTTTTTTAAGTCTGGTAAATATAGCCTCTGCATGCTATTGAAGATAAAATAGTTCCAGGTGTTTTTGATTGAGATCTTTAGTTATAGATAGGTTCATTGCTTTAGAATACAATATCATACTAATAGTTTATGCTGATTTGATCTTTCTTAGTTAGAAGCTTGCTTTTCTCTTTCAAAGGGAAATCAACAAAAAGTACTGCTTCCTTGCAAATTGACAGGAAGGTTTCCAGCATAATAAGAGTGCAGAGAAAAAAAAAAACAAGTTAATTCAAGGATAAAACTGTGAATAAGTAGAAGAGAAGACTATGCCAGGAAAAGAGATGGAGTAGAGGCCCAATGGAGTAAGTAATTTTGGAAGAAACTAAATATTGGAATAGATGTTTTTCAGAATATAGAGAAACATAAGCTACAACGGACAATTTCCTTAATGCTATGCCATGTAGAAATGAAAATTTACATATAAATAAATTAACATATAGTTATTTACTGTATAAAAGTTCTCATAATATTATTTCTTTATAGATTTAGCTCCTATATTTCACTTAAAATGAGAACACGATTGTTAATTATGGTTTACACATTAAGTCTTTGAGACAGAAATATATGTCTTCTAAGAGAATGACCTAATTCAAATTCCAAATTAAACCAATAATTTTAAGTAAATGCATATTTGATTATCTCTCTTCATATAATTTCTCCAAACCTATCAATAAAATAGCAACACAAATATAAACAAAAAGAAAACAGCAATAAAAACTAATATTCATAAGCAACGTATTGTCAAAATTTGGGAGCTACAAAACTTACAGAGTTGAGAGAAGAATCACGTGTGCATTTTGCTTAAGATAATACAAATACTGTAGTTTGATGAGGATGCAGAGATAATTTATTTATTGCTTACAGCTTGGATGATGGCTCATAATCCATAATAGGAACTGAGAAAACAAACCAGATACAATAATAGAGCTAAGGGTTGCCACCTCCCTTCTAATTTCCTCCTCCTGTAATCAACTTCTCTTTAAATTCATTCAGAAATGACAACGCCATCTCTCAGAAAACCACAGATTGGATGCAGAAAAGTAATTCTTGGATAAATTATATCATGGGAGATACATAACTCAGCTACAAAGTCCAGCGACGCAACAGACAGAAACAGAAAGAGTCATGGGAAAACTTGATGCTGAAATTAGAATTCCTAGCATTGAGTGTTACTTCTGTGGGGGTTGGAGCTGATGCCCCTTGTATTATCAGAGCTTCTTTGTTTTAATTGTACTTTAAGCTCTGGGGTACATGTGCACATCCTGCAGGGTTTGCATAGGTACTCACATGCCATGGTGGTTTGCAGTCTCCTTCCACCGCTCGCCTATATCAGGCATTTCTCCCAGTGTGTTTCCTCCCCAGCCTCCTTGCCCTCTACTGCCCCTCCCCTACCCCCTAGACCCTAGCCTACCACAGTGTGTGATGTTCACCTCCCTATGAGCAAGTGTTCTCATTGTTCAACACCCTCCTATGAGTGAGAACATTCAGTGTTTGATTTTCTGTTCTTGTGTCAGTTTGCTGAGAATGATTGTTTCCAGATTCAAAGGACACATAGTAGTCATTTTCTATAGCTGCATAGTATTCTGTGGTGTATATGTGCCACATTTTCTTTATCCAGTCTATCATTGATGGGCATTTGGGTTGGTTCTAGGTCTTTGCTATTGTAAACAGTGCTGCAATGAACATACGTGTGCATGCGTCTCTATAGTAGAATGATTTATAATTCTTTGGGTATATACCCAGTAATGGGATCGCTGGGTCAAATGGAATTTCTATTGCTAGATCCTTGAGGAATCACCACACTGTCTTCCACAATGGTTAAACTAATTTACACTCCCACCCATAGTGTAAAACTGTTCCTTTTTCTCCACATCCTCTCCAGCATCTGTTGTCTCCAGATTTTTAATGAACACCATTCTAACTGGTGTGAAATGGTATTGCAATGTGATTTGATTTGCATTTCTCTGATGACCAGTGATGATGAGCATTTTTTTCATAAGTTTGTTGGCCATGCAAATGTCTTCTTTTGAAAAGTGTCTGTTCGTATCCTTCACCCACTTTTTGATGGGCTTGCATGTTTTTTTCTTGTAAATCTGCTTTAGTCCTTTGTAGATTCTGGATAGTAGCCCTTTGTCAAATGGGTAGATAGCAAAAGTTTTTTCCCATTCTGTTTGTTGCTGGTTCACTCTAATGATTGTTTCTTCTGTTGTGCAGAAACTCTTTAAGTTTAATTATCCCGTTTGTCTATTTTGGCTTTTGGATGCATTTTTTAGGATGCATAAAAGAAAATTACCTGTCTATGAAGGGCAATTTGGTGTGCTTCTCAAAAATACAAATGAAAAAAGGAGGAAAAACAAAAACATTCTGAATTCTAGCAATTATTATTTTTAGGAATTTATCCTACAAATATGTTCATTCCTATGAAAGAGACTTACATATAAAGACTATTTGAAAGAATTGTTTGTACTATTAAAAGACTAAACACAACTAGATCTGGAAGGAAACAATAAATTATGCAAATCAATTTAGTGCAACATCCTGTAGCTATTAAAACTGGGGAATAATTAAGGGAGATTGAAAGATATTAAGGAATATAGTCATATTAAAACAAGGAATGATTTCTACGATAGATAATTTTGTAAAACAAATCAAGTTGCCAAAATGTGTAAAAAGTATATTTCTGTAGATACTTACACATGTATAGAAATACAAAAGCTAAATTAAATCCACCTGAAAATCAGTGAAATCATAGAATTTTGTGAGACTTATGAATGAGTTATGTGAAGGACAAGAATTGTTGCTCTCTCAGAATGAAGAAGAAATTGGCAACTAGATGAAAATTATAAAAGAGTATTGGCATGGAAGAGTTAGAAGAGTCAACCTAAGAGGATGTCTTGTTCTTAAGAAAGATCCCAGAAAAAAAGTATAGCATCAATAACATAATGAAAGAATAATTTCTTACACTAAAGAATTAGGCAACATTGTGAACCTATGGAATCCATACTTTGAAATTTAGGAACAAAAAATAGAATATTTTAGTTTCCTAGGTAGGTAAGAAATACCTACATAGGAAAAAAATATGATTTTAAACTTCACTTCTGAAACATTATTTTTTAAACCAATATCTAAATATAAATATAAAATAATTGCCATGATTTTGAAATTACATTTTGCCTAAATTATTAATTACATTGGACATTAATTTTGGACATACATTAGTAACAGTAGGATAATCCCAGATAACGTATATACATATATGCATATGACAAACATGTCATAGAATGTTTAAAAACAAAAGCAATGATCAGTTCAACTAAAAAGAGCAAAGCTGGCAATATTATTTCATACAAAGTAAATACATTTTTATGACAAAACTATTGAACTCTTTATATATATACAAAAATTTTATAAAGATTATAACTATTAATATTTGTGTGCTAAATTAGCATAACATTATTAGAAAAATAAGGGTAAACATAAGGTAAGAAGCATGTAATTGCTTTGAGAAATTCTACCTCCATCTTTTTCTTTGATAAGGCAATAAATCAAAGCAAAATACTTGAAAAATATAATCCATAAGACTAGATTTCTAGGTATACATAAACAGCTCAACCACAGAAGATATCGTTTTCCCTAAGTTTACACGAAAATTGAACCTTCCCAAAATGTAATTACCTTCACTCCGTATAGTATAAAACATACTCTATGAAAAAAATATAAGCTAGAAAATAATAATTAGTATTTTAAACCATAACAAAAATAAGCATTTTAACATTTAGAAATGAAATATTTATGGAGTCAATGATGAATTTTAAGAATGTTAAAGGAATATAATGTGAGAATGTAAGAACTGTAATGTTAAAGAGAGTAGATCCAAAATGGAGTCACTCACCTGAAGTTTCATTCCACCAAAATGAAACCTAAGTTTCTGAGCTTTCATAAAATCAGGCACAAAATTACAGCAAAATTATGTTACTCCAACAATATTTTGCTTTCATCCCTATTTAAAAATTAACCTCAAAATGATCAATTTGCTATTTTTTTCTTTTTTCTTCTTTTCTAGGCATTTTTGCACATGTAATACTTATTCCTTCTGTTTAGTTCACTAAAGCTCCTTTTTATTTTGTAGACAGGATAATACCTAGTTTATGAATTGCTAATAAAAAGCCAATTAGAACTTTGAAACTCAATTTGTGGAAATGTTATTTACAGTGACAATCATAAATTGTTAAAGAAATAACAAAAAAATTACAACATGTGAAATTTATGGGACGCCTCCCAAATGAGACAGTAACCTTTGTTTTAGATATTTATTTTAAGGAAATAACAAAAATATTCAGAGCCAAATCGGAATATTACAAAGGACTGGCATTTTGTATACTGTGGTGTTGTTTGCTTTACTTTTCTGTTTATGTTTTTAATAGATTTTATGTATTTTAATTAATAAACTTTATTTTTTAGAGCAGTTTTAGGCTCACAGAAAAAGCACGTGGGACGTAAAGAGAATTCCCATATATTCCCATTCCTACACATGCACATCTTCCCCCAGTATTGGCATCCATGCTACAGTGGTACATTTCTTATAATCGATTAAGTTACATTGGCACAACATTATAATCCAAAGTTCTTAACTTACATGAACATTCACACATGGTGTTCTACAAATGTATCATAACAAGTGTTGTCCATTCTAGTATCATTCAGAAGAGTTTCACTGCCCCCAAATTCCTCTCTGCTCTGCCTGTTCACCCTTCCATTCCACCTAACCCCAGGCAACTACTGATCTTTCCACTGCCTTCATTCTTTTGATTTTCCAGAATGTCATACAGTTAGAATCATACAGTACATAGTCTTTTTAGATGGGCTTCTTTCACCCAATATATGTTTGAAATGTTCTCAACACAAAGAAATGATAAATGTTTGAAATCATGAATATCCTAAATATCCTGATGTGATTGTATATTGTATGCATGTATCAAAATATCATATGTACCCCATAAATATATATAATTATTATGTATCAATAAAAATAAATTTAATTTTCTTTAAATATCAAGTTAACTAGATTCATGTGTGTCTATTTCTTGGTTCTCTATTCTGTTCCATTGATATATTTGTCTATTTTGCTGGCAATACCACATGGGTTAAATCTTGTAACTTTAGAGTAAGTCTTCAAAATGGTTAGTGTCAGTCCTCGGACTGTCCTTCAATACTGAATTATCTATCCTGCATGCTTCACCTCTTCATATAAACTATAGATTCACTTTGTTGATATGCACAATATAACTAGATATAACTTAATGAGAATTTGATTGGGATTGCGTTAAATTTGTGGATCAAGTTGGGACGAACCAACATCTTTGCAATTAAGCATCTGTCTATTAGTAAACACAAAATACCTCTTCATTTGTGTATTTCTTTTCTGATATTGTCACAGGATCCTTGTTTTTTTTTTGTGTGTGTGTTTTTTTTAAATTATTACAGGATGCTTGAGGTGTCACTTTTCTGGCCAGAAACCTCTGTGAACAGTGGCTCCTTTGCCCAGGTTTTGCTTGGGCCTGCTAGGTTTGTTCCACCTAGCAGGCTGTGCTCAGCTCACACGACAGGCCTAGATCCCATGTCTGCCAAGGTTGAGTCAGGTGTGGAGCAGTGAGGGGTGTGTGAGTGGGAGCAAGGCCTGGCCACTGCAGCTGGGTGGGCAGCTCTAGGTGCTGGCACAGGAACCAGCTCTCTGAGAGGCTGAACTGGGTGCACTTCAAGCAGCTTCCACAGCTGGCAATGGAGAGTGCGGTGGCGCCAAGAAGCTTGGAGATACCAGGAACCACAGGACCCCAAAGAGAGAGTGACAGCCCTGACCAGAGGAGCTCCCAGGTCTAGACTACCTGAAGGGCCACAGCTCTTCTCTCCTTCTCTTTGCCTGCAACATGGTGAGCATGAGATGTGTTTCAGCTCTGTTTGTTTTACAGCTCTTTTAGCCCTGCCATCCAATGGGTCCCAAGTTCTTGTCCTGCAACCAGGAAGAATGAGATATACAAAGTGGAGGGTGAGCAAGATGAAGAGCTTTATTGAGCAATGGAAAAGCTAAGAGGAGACCCACAGTGAGTACTGCTTTGTGCAGCCAGGGTGTTCCAGGTGCTCAGCTCCTAGCTAAGAGGAGACCCTGGAGTGGAAAGCTCCTCTCTGCAGGCAGGCCATTTCATTGTTTTTGCAGCTCTCAGCAGAGAGGATGCCATGGTGTGGGTAGCACCTCTCTGCAGCTTGTTGTCCTGAGGTCTACTCAGCTCTGTCTGAACCCAGGGCTTTTATGGGCCTCAGAGGGGAGAAAGTGCAGGCTGATTGGTCCATGTGTGGCTATAGACAGGCCCAGAAATGGGACAACAAGTTCCTACTCTAGTTCGCAGGACTGGTAGCCTAGCTTCCAGCCTTCAGACCCTCCCTGGCCTGAAGGTAGCCACCTGAAGGTGGAGCCTCACTGGGGACCCGCCCCCTTATGCCCAGAAACCTGTCTACCTCCTGCTGTTTGTGGTGCCTAGGCTGTAGGTGCCAAGGTGCAGTTGCAAGCCAGCACTGAGCTACTCTTAGTGCCCCCTCAGCTTTTCTCCCATGCTCATCAGCACCCAAAGTCCAGAGGGGACCAAGGTGGCTGTGGGCTGGCATGTCAGCACTGCCTCAAATGTGTACACACCCAGCAGGGCTGTGACAGCACCTGAGCTTACCCCTGACTATTCTCCAAGATCAGAGTGGATGTTGACGGCAGAGAGAAGCCAGCAAGCAGGAGCAGGCTTTTCCAAGCCTGCAAAGGCAGAGGAGGCCCTCCCAGGCCCCCAAGAGAGCAGAAATGCAGAGGTACCTGGGTCTGCAGCTGCAGTTTGAGTGACTGCAGCTGTGCAGAGGAGAGCAGCGTTCCTGTCTGCTCTGTGGAGCTGGAAGCCCTGGTCCACAGATGCAATTTGGGCACCTGAAGCTGTACCTGTGAGATCTGGGCTCTCACCTGCTCCTGAGTTTGAGAGCACAGGGATGCCTGGGTCCACAGTCATGGCTCAGGAGGCTGCAGTGGAACCCAGAGAGCTCTGACCCCAACTCAGAAGGGGCAGGGCTCCTACTTGTTTGCAGCTTCTGTTGGCTCCATGTAGTTTGCAACCTGAGGCACGTGTCCCTGCTGCAGTCCACGCAATGGTAGCAGCTTCCCCAGACAGCCTACCACTGCCATCAATACCTTTTATCAGTTTTTTAGTTTTCCTCATATGGATAATATATGTGTTTTGTTAGGTTTGTACCTAAGTATTTCATTTTGGGAAATAGTAATGTCAATAATATTTGTGTTCTAAAATTCAAAATTTCTTCTGTTTATTGCTGATAAATAAGAATGCAATTGATCTTTCTGTATTAACTTTAAGTCCTGCAACCTTGCTGTAATCAATTACTAATTTCAGGTATTTTTTGGCTGATTCATCTGAATTTTCTACATAAAAATATTGTGTCATCTGTAAACAAAGATAGTTTTATTTTTTCTTTCCAAAAAATATACAATTTATTTCTTGTATTGTCTTACTGCATTAGATGTGACTAGAAAGTGGTAAGAGGTGATATCCTTTAACTTGTTCTTGATCTGTATGCATACTGATTTTTTGCCTACTGGATATGTCATTTTCTGATAGAGGAGAGTTAAAGTCTCCAAATATAATAGTAGAATCCTCTATTTTTCTTTGCAGTTCTATCTACTTTTGGCTCATATATTTTGATGTTGTTGTTAGGTGCATAGACATAAAGAATTGTTTTTTTGGAGTACTGACCCCTTTATTATTATGCCATGTCCCTCTTTATCTCTGATAACTTCTCTCTTTCTGATATCTGCTCTGTCTGAAATTATTTTAGCTACTTCAGCTTTCTTTTGATTAGTGTTAACACTGAATCTCTTTATCCATCCCTTTACTTTTAATTTTTATGTATTTTATGTTTAGAGTGGATTTCTTGTAGACAACACACAGTTAGGTCATGTTTTCTCATCCACTTTGATGATTTCTGCCTTTTAATTGGTATAATTAAACCATGGAGGTTTCAAGTAATTATTAATATAGTTAGATTAATATCTACCATATTTGTTACTGTTTCTACTTCTTTCCCTGTTCTTTTCTCCTGTTTTTGTCTTCCAGGCCTTTTCTGACTTGGTGGCTTCAATTGAGTGTTTCATATAATTTCATTTTCTTTCTATTTTCAGCATGTCAGTTGTAAACCTTCTCTTTTAACTTTTTTTAGCGATTACCATAGAATTTGCAGTATCATTTACAACTAATCCAAGGTCACTTTCAAATAACACTACCCTGCTTCATGGGCAGTACAGGTACTTCAGAATAACAAACTATTTCTAATTCTTTCCTCCCATCTCTTGTCTCATTATTGTCATTCATTAAACTTATACATATGCATGCCTACATACATATATACATAATTAAATACACTGATGCTATTATCTTTTTTGATTTGTTATGTTTGAACAATTAAAAATAAGAAAAATAACAACCTTAATTTTACCTTTACTAATTCCATCTTCAATGATTTTTCTTTCTTTATATAGATCTAAATTTCTGACCTGCATTATTACTTTTTACTCTGATGCACTTTTTAAAATATTTTAACAAGGAAAGCTTACTGGCAACAAATTCTCTCAATTTTTATTTGTCTGAAATTCTTAATTTTTTTTTTTTTTTTTTTACTTTTGAAGTATAATACTGCAGAATTATTGGTTAGGGTTATTTTTCTCTGAGCAGTTTAAATATTTTGCTGTAGTCTCCTCTTGCTTGTATGATTTCTGAGAAATTTATTGTAATTATTATCTTTACCTCTACAGGTAAGCTGATTTTTTTCTTCTGATTTCTTCTAAGATTTTTTCTTTGTCTTTGATTTTCTGTAGCTTGTATGGAATATGGTTAGGTATAGTTTGAAGCCTTTACTCTTTTTTTTGGTGCTTTCTGATGTTCCTGAATTTGAGTTTTCTTTCAAGTAAACTTTGGAGTTAATTCTCAGTAATTATTGATTTAAATATTGCTCCTGTCCTTTTCATTATTATTGCTTCTTTTCATATTCCCATTATGTATACATTATATCTTTTGTAGTTGTCCCACAGTTTTTGAATATTCTATTCTACTTTTTTTCAACCCATTTTTCTCTTTGGTTTTCAGTTTTAGATATTTAAATGGTCATACCCTTAATCTAAGCATGTCCAGTCTAGTAAAGAGCACATTAAAGGCACTCTTGATTTCTGTTACAGTATTTTTAATCTCTAACATTTATTTTTTACTCTTTCTTAGAATTTCGAACTCTGGTTACATTACCTGTCTATTCTTCCATGTTGTCTTTTTCCATTAGAATTTCAAACTGTGGTTACATTATCTGTCCATTCTTCCATGTTGTCTTTTTCCATTAGCACCCTTAGCATACTAATTATAGGTGCTTTAAATTTCTGGTTTGATAACTTCCACATCCCTGCCATATCTTACACTGGTTCTGATGCTTCTTGTGTTTCTTCCAACTAAACTTTTTGCCTTTTAGTATGCCTTGTAATTTTGTTGAAATCTGAACATGGTGTACTAGGTAAAAAGGAACTCTGGTAAACAGGCCTTCGGTGCTATAGAACTATGGTTTGGGAGGGAAGGTAAGCATTTTATAGGCTTGCTAAAAGGCCTCAGTGTTTTGGTGAGCTAGTGTCCTGCCCTCCACTGTGAATCTCGCAAGTGTTCCTCAGTTCCCTGTGCCCTGACCCCTTCAGGTGGAGGTTCGCTGGAGGTTGGCAATTCCCCTTCCTCCACATGGAAGTTTAGAGTCAGCTCATGTTGGATATTTCACTTCCGTCTGGTAGATCAGGCTTTGATAAACCCCAGAAGGTTAGGCTCCAGTAAAATAGTTTCTCCTGAGTGCAAGCCTTGTTAAAAAGAATGGAATGGGCCAAGTGTAGTGACTCACACCTGTAATTTCAGCACTTTGGAAAGCTCAGTGGGGTGGATTGCTTATGCTCAGAAGTTGAAGAACAGCCTGGGCAACATGGCAAGATCCCTTCTCCACAAAAAGAAAACCAAATTAGCCAGGCATAGTGGTACATATCTGTGGTCCCAGCTACTTAGGAGGCTGAGTTGGGAAGATCATTTGAGCCTGGGAAGTGAATATTGCAGTGAGCCAAGATCACGCCACTGCACTCCACCTGGGTGACAGAGTGAGACCCTGTCTCGAAAACAAAACGAAACAAAATGACCCTGACAACCATGGTTATTTTTCTCTGATATTTATCATGGAGGTAGAACACACAAAAGTGTGAGGGGCCCCTTTTTAATGGAGCACTTACGCTTAGAGTTTTTAACTCTTACTTTTGTCCACAATGAGCCTCCAGCAATATCTCAACTAGTTTAGTTTCTCCTACCCCTGGCACTGGTTCCCATGAAGGTTTCTAGTCATTGGTTTCTGCTCTGGTAACTTCTGATTTTTCTGTATTTACCTGCTTGTCTCTTCAATTTTGGAGGCAGTGGTTTGCCTTGTGATATCACTTATCTTACTGATTAAAAAAAATTACTGATTTTCCATTTGGTCAGCTTTCTATTTGTTGTTAGGATGCAGTAGTAACTTCTAAGCTCCTTACATGCTGAACCTGTAGTCTTTATTTTTAGGTTCACAGCAAAGTTGGTGAAATGTGCAAAGTTCCCATATACAACCTTCTACCCCAACACGTACAGCCTTCCCATGGTAAACATCTAACAATAGAGTGTATTAGTTACAATAGAAGAAGAAACATTGCCATGTCATTATCAACTAAAAGCCATGGTTTGCATAAAGGCTCACCCTTGAGGTTGAAGTTCTTTGGGTTTTGACAAATGTGTAATATGTACCTACCATTATAATGTCATTTAAAATAGTTTCATTGCCAGGAAAATCCTCTCTGCTCCACCTATTTATTTCCCCTGCCATTTTCTCAAACCTGGGACGACCACTGATTTTTCACTCTCCCTGATTTTTTCTTTTTCAAAATGTCATACACTTGGAAATGTATGGCCTCTTAACATTGGCTTCTTTCACTTAATAGCATTTATTTAGGATTTTTCCATGTCTTTTAGTGGTTTGATGGCTCATTATTTTTAGTACTGAATAATATTCCATTATTGTATAGATGTATTATGACTTATCTATCCATTGACCTGTAGAAGAACATCTTGTTAGTTTTATATTTTGGCAATTATGAATAAAGCTGCTATAAATATCTGTATGCAGATTTTCACATGGATGTAACTTTTCAACTTATTTGGGTAAATACCAAGGAGCATGATCACTGGACCACATGGGAATAATATATTTAGTTTTATAAGAAACTGCCAAGCTTTCTGCTGAAGTGGATCTGCCATTTGTATTTCTACCAGGAATGAATGAAAGTCCCTGTTGCTCCATATCCTTATCAGCCTTTGGTGTTGTGTTTTGGATTATGGCAATTCTAATGGGTATGTAGTGACAGCTCATTGTTGTTTTAATTCACGTTTCCCTAACAACTAATAATGTTGAGAATCTTTTCATGGGCTTATTAGTTATTTATATATCATCTTCGGTTAACTATCTTCTATTTTTTTCACCCACTTTTTTCACTGACTTATTTGTCTTTTCATTATTGATTTGTTAGAGTGCTTCGTAAAATCTGGATACAAATCTCATATTGGATATGTGTTTTGCAAATATTTTTCCCAGTCTGTTGGTAGACTGCTCATGTTTTTATTTTCTTAATAATGCCTTTTGATGAGCAAAATATTTTTTTATTGACAAGGCCAGTTAAGCATTTTTTTAAAAAATTGTATGCACCATTCTCTCAACTTGTTCCCTTCATATCTACCTACCTATTAATCTATGTCTGTAATGCATTGACTTAATAACTGTAGCTTTATAATAAATTTTGAAACCAGAATGTAGAAGTCCTCCAATTTCATTCTTATTTTTAAAAATTTTATTTTAAAATAGTTTTGACTATTCTAGACATTTCACATCTCTATATACATGTTAGGATTTGCTTATCAATTTATGAAAACAGGCATGCTGTGATTTTGATAGGGAGTATGTTGAATTCATACAGCAATTGGGGAAGAATTGTTATCACCATAAACTGAGCCTGTAAGCTCATGAATATGGAAGGTCTCGCCACAGTTTTTTGATCAGTTTATAAGTCTTACATTTTTTTTATTAAGTGTACTTCTAAGTATTGTACGTTTTTAGTGCCACTGTGAATAGCATTGTATTCCTAATTTTAATTTTAGAGTGGACACTGCTTGTATACAGAATAACAATTGACTTTTATACTCATCTTGTTTCAGGTGTCCTTGGTCTACCTGTTTGTTCTTTCTAAAAGGTTCTTGTTTTACTTGTAGTTGGATTTTTTTAGGATTTTCCATAAATGGCATGATATTAATTGTGAATAAATAAAGTTTTATTTCTTAATTTTCAATCTGGATTTATTTCTTTCCCTTTCTTTCTGTTTCACTGGATTTGTTTTGTCATTTTCCCTGATTTCATTGGCTAGAACCTCCAATACTACGTTGTAATGGAGTCTGACTTCATTTTTCATACTTGACTGCTGACAACTTCCAAATTTCACCATTCCCATTTTCCTTTGGCCCAACATTTCTTTGAGCACATACAGAATGCCCAGGTGCGTGGTGGCGCATGCCTGTAATCCCAGCTACTGGGGAGGCTGAGGCACGAGAATTGCTTGAACCCAGGAGGCGGAGGTTGTGGTGAGCCAAGATTGCGCCATTGCACTCCAGCCTGGGTAACAACAGTGAAACTCCTTCTCAAAAAAAGAAAAAAAGAAAAGAAAAGAAAAAAAAAAAAGAATGCGCGCAGGTGTTCTTTTCCTAGGTACACAAAACATGTCCTATACAGAAACCCTCACGCCAGCTTCACCCTCCAAAAACTGGGAACACTCACCCTTCCCTTCACTCAGATCATTTTCAGAGTGGCTTTGGTATCTGCTCTGCTTACCCCAGAAAACCTATATATGTGATAAATGTCCTGATACCCTCTTAGTGTGTGTAGTGTAGTAGACTGAAAAATGACCTCCCAAAGGTATCAGATACTAGTCCTCGGAACCTGTAAATATTCCATTTCATAAAAGAGGGGGTCGTTGCAGATGTGAGTTAAGTGAAGGATCCCGGAATGACTAGATCATCCCATATTATCTAGGTGTCCTTCTTAGAGAAAGAGGGAGATTAGATATAGCCAGAAGAGAACAAGAAATACGTATAGAGAAAAGGGCAATGTGAAGGCAAAGGAAGAGATTGAGTGATAGAACTACAAGCCAAGGAATGCCAATGGGAAGAGTCAACAAACTCACTCTCTGTTGGGGCCTCTGGGCGGAGCACACCCATGCAGACAGCTTGATTTTGGCCTACTGATACTGATTTAGACTTCTAGACTCCTAAAATGCAAGAGAATAAATGTACTTTTATTATAAGCCACCAAGTTTGCAGTGATTTGTCACAGGAGCCACATGGAATTAAGCAGGGTGTGTGTGACATCATCCGTCTCAACATCTGAGGGTGGTTACTCCAGGCCTCTGAGGGGCAGTCGCAAAGCATGTGTTAAACAGAAGAGAAACAGCAGATATCTTTTTCTTGTTTCTGATCTTAATATTTTCCTTTCTATATTCACAAGGGATATTGGTTTTCTTTTCTTGAAACAAACTGTATTTGGTATCAGGGTGACACTAACATCAAAGAATGAGTTAGAAGTTTTGCACTTTCTCTATTTTGGTAAGTGTTTGTGGCATATGGGTATTAATTTTTCTTTACATCTTTACTAAAATTCACCAGTGAAGCCATCTAAGCAGGAGATTTTCTTTGTGGGAAGATCTTGACTTACTAATTCATGTATTTACTTGTTATAAATGTATTTTTCAAATATTTATTTCCCTTTCTCCCCAAGCTTTCTGCGACTAACAGATGCTGCATATGTTGTGCTTGATGGAGACTCACAAGTCTCTGAAGCTCTGTTTATTTTCTTATATTCCTTTTATTTTAGCAACTCAGACTGAAAGAGTAATCACTATAGACCCATCCTGTAGTTTGCTGATTCTTTTCTCTGCCGACTCAAACTGGTGTTGAGCCTCTCTAGTACATTATTATATGTCTCATCTCTAAAATTTCCACTCAGTAATTTTAAAAATACATATATATATATATATATATATATATATATATATATATTCTATCTCCTTATTGATTTTCAGACTTGTGAGTCATCATTCTCCTAATATTCTTTACATATTGATAATAACTGACTCAAAGTCTTTAATGCTTCCACCACCTGGGCTTGCTCATGAGCAGCATGCACCTGCTGCTTGTTTTCTCATGTGAGGGCCATTCTTTTCTGCTTCTTTGCATGTCTTACGGTTTTGGTTGACAACTGTATTTTTAGATAATATCATATGATAACTTTGGAAATCATATATCCCCTCTTCTGGACAGCTTTTGTCAGCAGTGGTTTGTTTAAGGACTTTTCTAGAATAATTCTATAATGCATCATCTGTATAGTATGCAGGCAATGAAGTCTTAGCTTGGTTAGCTTAGTAGTCAGGTAATGATTGGTCCAAGACTTCTTCAAATGGCTTGATCCCGTATGTTTCCCACCTTTTGCCAAGAGGCTCTGTGTGGGTTGGGGCATTTATTCACTCACTCTGGGCATTTAAAATTCTGTCAGCCTTCACTGCATCCTTGCACAAAGACACAAATTGGACAGAGGTGAATGATTGGTGTCCTTTAAGGTCTTTTCTGGACAGGCATAAAACACTGCATGTGCACGTGGCCTTCTGTGACCACAAAAAGCACCCTATAGACATTTTCATTTTTAGATCTTTTTGCATTTTTGTCTGAGTTCTAGTTTGCCATCACTGGCATCATAGCTTAGGCAGTTCCCAGACTTTCCAAAAAAGTGGAATAAATTATGTAATCTTTTGTGACTGTCTTCTTTCATTTAGCGTAATGTGTTCAAGATTCTTTTAGGTTACAGCATGCATCAGTACTTCATTCATTTTTTATTATTATTGAAGGATATTCAATTGTTTGGATATACTACATTTTAATTGCCTATAAATTTGTTTATGAACATTTGAGTTGATTCTAATTTTCTACTATTATGCATAATGGTGCTAAGAACATCTTTGTACAAGAGTTTATGTGGACATATGTTTTCATTTCTCTTTCATTTCTGAATGGAATTCCAGGGCCATAGATTAATTTCATGTTTAATATTTTAAGAAAATGTCAAAACATTTTGGGAACATTTTACATTCTTGCCAGGAGTGTATGATGGTTTCAATTTCTTCACAGCCTTACCAACATTTGTTGTACTCAGACATTTTGATTTTAACAATCCTAGTAAGTGGGAAGTGATATCACTGATGACTAATGATGTTAATTATCACTCTATGTATTTATTGACAATTTATATATATATATTCTTAAGAATTTTCTATTCAAATATTTGTCCACTTTTAAATTAGGCTATTTATCATTTTTCTTATTGAATTGCAAGTGCTGTTTATATATTTGGATTCAAGTCCCTTATTAGATATATGAGTCGCAAATTTTTCTCCCATTTTCTTAATAATATGTTTGAAGAACAAACGTTTTTAATTTTGATGGTGCTGAATAATCATTTATTTTCTTTTTGCACCTCTGATTTGTTGCCATGCCTCATATAACATTGCCTAATGCCAGGTCATGAATGTTTATTCCTATGTTTTCTTCTAAGAAACTTGTAATTTTAGACCTTACATTTTGTTCAACAATTTATTTTGAATAATTTTTACATACGATGCAAGGCAGAAATCTAAATTTCTTTTCTTTTTTTGCAGGTGACTATCCAGTTGTCCCAATGTTATTTTTTGAAATGACTATTCTATATTTTCCCCCATTAAATTGTCTTGGCACGTTCTTCAAAAAACAATTGACCATAATGAAGGGTTTATTCCAGACTTTCAAATTTATCCCATTAACATATACATCTCTCCTTGTGCCATTACACAGTATCTTGTTTACTGAGCTTTGTAGTAAGCTTTAGAATCAGAAAGTTATTCCTCTTAAAAATTTTTGTCCTTTCAAGACCTTTGTATTTTCATACAAATTTTCAGATAAGCTATCAATTTCAGCAAAAGCTATCTGGGTTTATGACAGTGATTTTATTAGATCTGTAGATTAATTTGGAAATATCACCCTATTAAAAATTTTAAGCATTCTGATCCATGAAATTTATTTGCCTTTCCATTCATTTAAATTGTTTTAAATTTTGTTTAACAATATATTATAACTTTCAGTGTGAAAGTCTAATACTTCATTTGGAATTTGTTTCCAAGTATTTTATTTTTTATTCTTTTGTAAATAAAATTATGTTAATTGCATTTTCAGATTGTTAATTTGTCAGGCATAGAAATGGAATTCTTTTTTTTTTTATATATCATTCTTCTATCCAGTAAACTTACTGCACTCAGTTACTAGTTCTAACAGTTAATAGATTCCGTAAAATTTTCTGCATATAAGATGCTATCATTTGCAAGTAGAGATATTTTTTCTTCTTTTTTTTCCCCAAGAATAATGTTCTTTATTTATTTTTGTTACTAAATTGCCTCAGCTAGAACTAACATAAAAATATTTTAAAGAAGTGGCAAAAGTGACATCATTGTCTTGTTGCTACTTATGGGGAAAGTTTGTTCAGTCTTTCACCATAAAGTGCTATGTTCATAGATGCATTTTATCAAATTGATGAAGTTTCCTACTATTCTTAGATTGTTGAGTATTTTTTATCACAAAAGGACATTGGATTTTATCAAACACATTTTCTGAATAGTGAGATGACCATGTGATGTTTGTTCTTTATTAACATGATTTATCATTTCTTACTGCTGCTGTAAGAAATTGCTGCAATTTAGCAACTTAATACAGCACACATTTGTTATTTTAAAGTTCTGAAGGTCACAAGTTCAAATAGGCTTCACTGGGCTTAAAATAAGGCATTGGAGAACTGAGGTCCTTTCTGGAAGCTCTAAGGAAGAATCTACCTGTGTGTGTTCATCCCAGCACAGTTCATGATAGCAAAGAGATGAAATCAACCTAAACGTCTATCAATGGTAGACTAAATTAAAAAAAAAAAAAAGTGGTACATATACACCATGAAATGCTATGCACTCATAAACAGGAATGAGATAATGTCTTTTAAAGCAATGTGGATGAAGCTGGAGGCTATTATCCTTAGCAAACTAACACAGGAACAGAATATCAATGTAATATAATTATATTACATGATTTTCGGATTTTAAAGGTTTTTTCTTCAGGGAAATCCCACCTGTTCATGGAACATACTTTTTTTAAATTAAGCATTTTTTAAGACAGCTATATATTCAAATGCAAATGTAAGAAATAATATAGGTAAAAGATCTCTGCAACGAGAATTACAAAACACTGCTCAAAGAATCAGAGATAAAACAAACAAATGAAAAAACATTCCATGCTCATGGGTAGGAAGAATCAATATTGTTAAAATGGTCATATGGCTCAAAGCAATTTATAGATTCAATGCTATTTCTATCAAACTACTGATTACATTCTTCACAGAATTAGGGTAAAACACTATTTTAAAATTCGTATAGAACCAAAAAGAACTCGAATAGCCAAGGTAATCCTAAGCAAAAAGAACAAAGCTGGAGGCATCACATTATTTGACTTCAAACTATACTACAAGGCTACAATAACCAACACAGCATGGTTCTGGTACAATAACAAACACTTAGACCTATGCAACAGAATAGAGAGCCTAGAAATAATATCACACACCTACAGTCACCTATCTTTGACAAAGTCAACAAAAAAGAGCAATGGAGAGAGGAATCCCTATTCAATTAATGGTGCTGGGATAACTGGTTAGTCATATGCAAAAGGTTAAAACTAAGCTGAACTCCTTCCTAATAAAATATATAAAAATCAACAAGAGATTAATTAAAGACAAGTAAAACCTTAAACCATAAAAAAAAACCTCAGAAATAGCATTTTGGACATAGGAACTGGCAAATATATAACGATGAAGATGTCAAAAGCAACTGCAAAAACAACCAAAAAATTGACAAATGGAACCTAACTAAATGGAAGAGCTTCTGCAGAGCAAAAGAAACTATCAAAAAAGTGAAGAATCTATAGAATGAGACAAAATATTTGCAAACTGTGCATTCGACAAATGTCTAATATCCAGAATCTATAAGGAATTTAAGGAAATTTACAAGCAAAAAACAAACAATCTCATTTAAAAAATGAGCAAAGGATATGAACAGACATTTTTTAAAAGGAGACATAGCAAAGCCAACAAGCATATGAAAAAAAGTGCTCAACATCACCAAACCCCAAAGAAATGCAAATCAAAACCATAATGAGATACATTTCACACCAGTCAGAATGGCTATAATAAAAAGTCAAAAACAAAAACAAAAAACAGATGCTGGCAAAGTTGCAGAGAAAAGGGAATGAATATTACTGATTATGGGAATGCAAATTAGTTCAGCCATTGTGGAAAGCAGTTTTGTGCTTTCTCAAACATAAAACAGAAGTACCATTCAACCCAACAATTCCGTCACTGGATATACACCCAAAGGAATATGCATCATTCTACCGAAAGAGACATACTTGCATATGTTCATCACAACATAGTTCACAATAGCAAAGGCAAGAAATAGAATCAATCTAAATGCCTGTCAATGGAAAACTGGATAAAGAAAAGTACACATACATCATGGAATACTATGCAGTCACGAAAAAGAGTGAGATAATGTGCTTTGCAACAACACGGATGGAGCTAGAGGCCATTATCTTCAGCAAACTAACCCAGGAACAGAAAATCAAATACCGCATGTTCTCACTTATAAGTGGGAGCTAAACATCAAGTACATATGAACACAAGGAAGGGAACAACAGACACCATGGCCTATGTGAAGGTGGCAGGTGTGAGGAGGGTGAGAAATGAAAAAAAAAAAAAAAAAAAAAACCTATAGAGTGCTAAACCTATTCTATTACCTGGCTAACAAAAGATCTATACCCTAAATGTATCCATAAAGGAAACCTGCACATGTACCCCTAAACCTAAAATAAAAGCTTTTTTAAAAAGAAATAATGCAGAGATATTTTATATACCCTACATCTAATTCCCCTCAATGTAATATCATATTCATATATAGGACAATATGAGTCCTGGAATATTCATATTGATACAATCACAATTCTGAACAGTGCCTTCATGACAAGGCTCCCCAGTGGTGCCCCTTTACAAACACATTAATCAAATTCTCTCTCAATGCACCCATTTCTGAACATTCACAACTACTAACCTGTTCTCTATTTCTATGATTGTGTTATTTTAAGAACGTTATATGCAAGGCGCGGTGGCTCATGCCTCCCAGCACTTTGGGAGGCCGAGGTAGGCAGATCATGAGGTCAAGAGATTAAGACCATCCTGGCCAACATGGTGAAACCCCGTCTCTACTAAAAAATACAAAAATTAGCTAGGTGTGGTGGCATGCACCTGTAGTCCCAGCTACTCTGGAAACTGAGGCAGGAGAGGAGAATTGCTTGAACCCAAGAAGCAGAGGTTGCAGTGAGCTGAGATAGCACCACTGCACTCCAGCCTGGTGCCTGGTGACAGAGCAAGACTGTGTCTCAAAAACAAAAACAAAAACAAACAGAAGAATGTTATATAAATGAAATTAAACGATATCACATTTGGGGATGGATCTTTTTTATTCAGTGCAATTCTCTGGAGATTACTTCAGGTTTTTGCATGTAGTTTCCTTATTTTTCTTACTGAGTAGTAATCCACAGTGTCAATTTTCCACAGTTTATTTACCCATTTGCTTTTTGAGGGAAATCTGTGTTTCCAGTTTGGAGATATTATGAATAAAATAGCTATAAACATTCATGTACCAGTTTTTACGTGAACATTCCTTTCATTTCTCCGAGATAAATGCTAAAGGGTGGAATCGATGGATTGTAAAATGATTACGTTTTGATTAAAAGAAAAATTCCAAAATGTTTCTTCAGACTAGATGTGTGATGTTAAAATTCCCATGAACAATTAAAAAAAAAAAACTTGCACTTTTTCAACATCCTTTATGGCATTTTTTTTTTTTAAAATAGCCTTCTGGTATGTGTGGAATAACTAATGGTGGTTTTCCGTTTCATTTCCCTAATGGCTAATGATGTTGAACATGTTTTTATTTGTTTATTTGCCCTCTGTTTATCCTCTTTGACACAACGTCCCTTCATGTCTGTCACCCATTTTCTAATTGAAATATTTGGGTTTTTTACTATTAAAATTTCAGAGTTCTTTATGTATTCCAGATATGAATCCCCTGCTGGCTGTGTAATTTGTAAATATTTTCTCCCATTCTGTAGCATGCCTTTTAATCCTCTTATTAGGGTGTTTTACAAAGAAAATGTTTTTAATTTTGATGAAGTCCAATTAATCAATTTTTTTCTTTTCTTTCTTTTTCTCTATAATTCTTAATATGATAGGCTCAGTTAGTTGGCTAGCATTTTGCTGCGGATTTTTGTGTTTATATTCATAAGGAATTTAGGTCTTTAGTTTTTGTTTTGTTTTGTTTTTCTTGTGATGTCTGTGTCTGGTTTTGATATTTGGGTAATGGTGGCTTCATAGAAAGAATTGAGGAGTGTTTCCTCCTATTCTATTTTTTGGTAGAGTTTTGTAAAAGATTTGTATTAATTTTTTCTTAAATGTTTGGCAGTGAAGCCATCTGGGCCTGGTCTCTTCTTTGTGGGAAGTTTCTGAATTACTAATTTAATCTCTTTACTTGTTATGAGTCCATTAATATTTTCTATTTTTTCTTGAGTTGGATTCTTATTTGTCCCAGCTGGTATTACAGCTCAGGCTGCCGCAATATTAAATAATTGTTGCTGACTGATTGGCTGGAAAAAAAAAAAAAAAAACAGAGATAGGGTTTTTTTTCTGCAGAGCAAGCTCTGAATCAAGTCAAATAATTACAATGCCCCTAAATGGGGCTTTTCCAGGGAGCTTCAAGACAGGTCAGATAGTGGTAAACCACTGGGGTGGCATCTTCTGAGGAACTTCCATCCCCATCCAGGGACTGCCAGCCTGCTGGCTTTTACAGCTGCTTGGTTGTGTGGCCAATGGCTTTCAAGGTTGGCACAGCGCTTAAGAGAGGAGAACAGGAGTAGGCCAATGTGAAGCCACTAACCATTCTATTCCTTACAAGATTCAGCAACTTCGCATTGATTAATGCTTTTCAGAGATGTTGTAAGCCTTTGGTTAATTTCCAGAGATCGAAAAAGTTTCTTGTTGACAACTTTTGCCAACATTTTTAGTCCTTCTAATGGAGGACTGGATTTACAGAGGTTCTCACTACACCATTCCAGAATTTCTCCCAAACTGTGCTCTGCTGTTACTGACTGGTTGTAAGTAAGATAAAGTGATTAAAATAGCAGGGGGGTGGGCCCCAGGCAGGGGAAGCAACTTGAGCATTTCTAACCCACTTTGGAAAGTCAAGTATCCTTCAATGGTCTTCCATGGTTTTGCCAGTCACAAACTAAAACAGAGTCCATTACAAATTAAGTTGTGAGTACAACAGTAGCCAGGACATATGTGGAGAAATTTATGGTCACCATCATAAATAAAAAACTATTTATTTATATACCCACTTTTTTGAATAGCTCAACTACTAACTAGCCTGTATTTTTCTGATTATGAAATATTTTGGCCTCCAAAAAAGTATAGGGAACAATATGATACATATTCACATATCATCACTTAGTTTAAAAATTAAGCATTGCCAATCCTTTAGTTTCCTGAAACTTTTTTTTTTTAAACCAAGATCCCAATTATGTGGTGTTTTCCTAAAATTCTCTGGAAAGTAAAATATTTTGGTTTCTATTGTTAAAATAAATAAACCTAAATAGGAAGGGGAACTGTGGTTACTAATTTCATTTCTTAAAAATCGATATAATAGAGATCTAGAAAAACTTTAGGTATGATTTCCAATCAACTAACATTAAATAATGCATCAATAGTGATGTTAAGCTCTGAGAAAATCCACACTATTAACAAGCAACAGGGCTCATATTCACATTTCACATGCTGAAAATATCATTTGGATGAGTTTCTGATTTACGAGGGCAGAATAGAACTTCAAATGAATAGCAAGAGTAAAATTCCTGGTACATTAGTCGATATCTGTTTTTAATATTAGAGGAATTCATTTGAATATGTTGCTTTTGTTCCCGAATCCCCCAAACTAACATGTGTATCAAAGTCACCTGATGGTACAAATACAGTACACTGTAGAATCAACTGTCTTTTCAAATATTTATCCCTTCTCTGGGGAATTTTAAGAATTGCTGAATTAAGGGATGGTTTTAACCAGAAACACAAGTACTCACTAATTCCAAACAAATGGAAAAACACAAACATAATTGTAGTTTTCACCATGTTGTTCTTTATGAATGATCTATAAGAAAATTTTCTTATCATTTTAACAAAAAAATTTTCTGCTAGTCACATTTGTATCATGGATATTGTTGGCAATAATAAAAATAATATGTTTATTTTACTCCATACAATGTCATCTTATTTTATTCTGTTACTTCTTGAGAAACCTAAGGTTCAATGAGTATCACATATTTCTATAGAATGCTCAGTGCTGGTAGTGCTGATGCCTGTTATTCAGAAATGCTTATTCAAATGATGACGAAGCTTCTTTCAGTTGGTTCCTTTTGAGTGGTCAATGGACTGAAGATAGACCGTTTATTTTTCACATTTTAAAAAATTCTAATTACAGTGTGATTCCCCATTATAAAACAAAGTGGGTGTGCTTGTGAACTCAAGTGGCTAGATGACAACCAGGCCCTGCAGGGTGAACCAATCACAGAGTTGGCAACCTCAGAGGCAGGGAAAGAGGAAAGAGGTCCAGGGAACAGCCTCCCCCTGGGAAAGACTGGTTCTTCAACCACTGAGATCTGTCAGCACCTACCTGAGTGCCAGAAGGGCCTCTTCTCTGTATTTGGGCATGAGCGTGGATTTCAGCAAAATTAAAACTAGAAGGAAATACAAAAGACTTTGCTAAAGAAGTCTGTATATTCATAATTTCCAAATTAATATCTTATTTTTATATGTTACTTGGCCATCAAACATTTACTTTCAGTTTTTGATTTGCCATTGCTGCCTGGATAGCTAATCAAAGATGTTTATACCTTCACACACACACACACACACACACACACACACACACACACATATACATATATATATATATTTTTTTTCTGAGACAGGGTCTTGTTCTGCTGTCCAGGCTGGAATGCAGTGGCACAATTTCAGTCCACTGCAACCTCCGCCTCCTTTGTTCAGGTGATTCTCCTGCCTCAACCTCTGGAGTAGCTGGGATTACAGGTGTGCACCACACCTGGATAATTTTTGTATTTTTAGTACAGATGGGGTTTGCTATGTTGGACAGGCTGGTCTTGAACTCCTGGCTTCAACTGATCTACTCACCTTGGCCTCCCAAAGTACTCGGATTACAGGCACAAGTCAGGTGTCCAGCCTATAACTTAGCACATTTAAAATTGAACTCCTGGGTCCTGGTTTCTCATCTTTTCCCCATAGTCCTCCTTATCTCAGCAGGTGGTACTTTCATGTTTCTAGTGGCTCTGGTAATAGAACTGGGAGTCACTAATTCTTTCTTCTTTGTCTCACACACCCCACATGCGATCCATCTGCAAATGTTGTTGGCTCTACTTTTGTGTGTATGTGTGGCTCAGTATCACTCTGTCACCCAGGCTGGAGTGCAGTGGTGAGATCTCGGCTCACTGCAACCTCCACCTCCCAGGTTCAAGTGATTCTCCTGCCTCAGCCTCCTCAGTAGCTGGGACTACAGGCACACACTACCACACCTGGCTAATTTTTGTATTTTTAGTAGAGACGGGGTTTTGTCATCTTTGCCAGGCTGGTCTCGAACTCCTGACCTCAAGTGATCCATCCATCTGAACCTCCCAAAGTGCTAGGATTACAGGCATGAGCCACCATGCTCAGCTGGCTCTGCTTTTTAAATATATTCAATATCTATCTGCTTCTATCACCTCCATCACTATCAAAGTTCCCACCTACTATAAGATCTCCCCACTTTCCACTTTTTCCCTATTACTATTTTCAAAATGGTGACCAGAATGATGCTCTTGAGGCATGGGTCAAAACATGTCATTCTTATCCTCAAAATTCTCTACTGGCTTCCTCTCTTCCTTAAAGGAAGAGCTGAAGTACTAACCATGGCACCCAAGACTCTTTATGACCTCCTGCCTTGCTGATTCTCTGACTCTGGTACCCAGCAGCACTCCCCTTGTTACTCAAAATCCTGAAACCACTCAGGCTTCCTTGCTCTTCCTCAAGTGCTTCAACCCAGTTCTGGTCTCAAGATCTTTGCAAGTATTGTAACCCGAGGCTAGAATCTTTTTCTCCCAGATTTCCACATGGCTCCTTATTTTACTTCCTACAGGTCTCTGTTCAAATACCGCTTCATCGCAGAGGGCTCCTCTGATGATTTTTAGGAGAAGCAGTCTCTGCCTCCCTGCTTCTCTGTCCATCTTACCACATTTCATTTCTCTCCATAGCACTTATCATCCTTTTATGTAAACTATTTAATTAAATATAAGTTGCAATGATTGTAAGATACATGGTTATTTTATGCATCACTAAGAAAGAAAATATACTGCTAATTAAACTCTGAAACAATATTTTATTTGATTTGAATTTTTATTTTAATCAAACTAAAAGAACTCTTTAGACATAATTAAGCATGGATTTCTATCAACTATCACCTTTATACATATTAAAAAAATGAAAAGGACAAATAAAAGAGGTTGAGTTATTCCTAAAACTTGTTCACATTAAGAAAGAGTAATTGTCTATAACCCTGATTTTCTACCAATATCATATTTTGTACATTCAAGAGCTTTAATAATTCAGTTTTATTTTGTTTTGTTTTGTTATTGAGGTGGAGTCTCTCTCATCACGCAGGCTGGAGTGCAGTGGCGTGATCTCGGCTCACTGCAACCTCCGTCTCCTGGGTTCAAGCGATTATTCCACCTCAGCCTCCCAAGTAGCTGGGATTACAGGGGCATACCAACATGCCCAGCTAGTTTTTGTATTTTATTTTTTAGTAGAGATGAGGTTTCACCTTGTTGACCAGGCTGAACTCCAACTCCTGACCTCAGGTGATCCACCCACCTGGACTCTGTGTGTGTGTGTGTATATGTGTGTGTGTGTGTGTGTGTGTGTGTGCGCGCCCATGCACGTGTGTGTTTTTTAATGATGCTCTAGTAATGACTTACATTTTCTTCTCTGCCCTTGAATAGTACGCAAGTTTTGATGAATGCTTTTTTGATTTGACTAAAATCAAATACATGAACCTGTTACAGCAGCCTCTTGTTACTCTGAAGAACTTTTTCTCCTCCAAAGGGTATAGCCACATTTGCTGTCTGTAGGAAAACTGCTCTGCCCTGGTGCCATGGTGATCTTGCACAAATCCATGTAGGAACACCTTATGATCTCTGCAACAAGAGAGGATAGGAGGCTTCTAATGAGCTGCCTCAAAAGTCTGTGGCAGGGCACGGTGGCTAACACCTGTAATCCTAGCACTTTGGGAAGCCAAGATGACTGGATCACTTGAGCCCAATAGTTTGACATCAGTCTAGGCAACCTGGCTAAATCTCATCCCTACAAAAATACAAAAATTAGCTGGGTGTGGTGGCATGCATCTGTGGTCTCAGCTACTCAGGAAGCTGAGGTGGGAGGATCTCCTGAGTTTCAAGAAGTAGAGGCTGCAGTGAACCTTGGTTGTGCCACTGAATTCCAGCCTGGGCTACAGAATGAGACGCTTTCTCCCTCCACTCTCCCACTCCCACCCAAAAGCTCCTTGCACTGGTCTCCCTGTCTACCTCAGGAGGCGTCATAAGCCAGTTTCTTATTGCCTCTCAGGTTCCTGCTCCTCCCCATACGGGGCCAGCTTCAGACCTTACAACTGTTCAGCTAAAGTCTAGGTTATGTTCCTGAGCCTCAGCATATTACCCAAGTCACGTTGGATTGCGTGCTGGCCTCTTTGCTTTCGATATTATCATTTTTGGTAATAGGACAAGGACTGCAGGGAGCTGGCCCCCTTTAGCATTAGTGTAAGTAATGAACTATTTGCTTTTAAAATTGGCTGAATTGCATCTTGACTTTGGACTTGCCTTGTACTATGGTCTTGACACTGCCTTCTGATGAATTGCTTGGTCTGTATTAGTTCAATGCCTTTTGCATACATCTCAGTTGGGAAAAAAAACATCAGCAGCTTTATTTATCTTTATTTATATATAGGTACCTTGGTTTTCTCAGCCATAGCATGTTCCAGCTTATTGCTCTGCAGGAGAGTAGGGAACTCAGGTATTCTTCTAATAATGAACGTTTGTCTAACAAGTATTAAATTTATGTCCTGCTGCTTAATATCTCTGCATTTCTGCATAAAAATGTTGGTGTTAATGTCATGTCACAATGTGATCTCTTAGAAAATACTTTCACATGGCAAATAAACTCAACACGTGTTACAATGGTCATAACTCATGTGACTCAATTAAATATACAAAATGTGGAGAATTATAATCAAGTTTACATATCACAAATGCCAACTAGCCAACAGTGAATATCAGTTGAGCTCAAATGTAAGATGCACCTCAGTGTCAAAGATTAAAACGTGAGCAATTATGGAATTTTGAATGGAGGAAATGTAGTGCTGTCTTGCTTGATTGCTTCATGGCTATCTCCCATCCGTGGATATAGGTTTTATAAAAAAAAAAACTATTGTTTTACTCATTATTCATATATCCAGAGACTAGATAAAGTATGCTGTCAAAACTAGTTTGCTGGCTGGGCACAGTGACTCACGCCTGTGATCCCAGCACTTTACGAGACCAAGGTGTGTGGATCACGTGAGGTCAGGAGTTAGAGACCAGCCTAGTCAACATGGTGAAACCCTACCTCTACAAAAAATACAAAAATTAGCTGGATGTGGTGGCACACACCTGCAGTCCCATATACTTAGGAGGCTGAGGGAGGAGAATCACTTGAACCTAGGAGGTGGAGGTTGCAATGAGACAAGATCATGCCACTGCAGTCCAGACTGGGTAACAGAGTTAGGCTGTCTCAAAAAAAAAAAAAAAAAAAAAAAAAAAAAAAAAAAAAAAAAACTAGTTTGCTGAAGTAAATAAAAAAGGAAAGAAGGAATTTGTTTAGCAATCTTGTCAGCCTACAAGAAATAGGATGCTGTGGCACTTTTCCCCTCAATGAGTTCCCCAATATCCTTCTATTATTGATTATTGGTAACTAAGCAGCAACTTAACCAAATTCAGCTGAAACAAGGTTGAGTGGAAAATGCAGATCAAAGTATCTTTGAAAAGCTAATACATAAACAATGTATCATTTTTTAGGACCATAGAAACAGGAAATGGGAAGACTGAATGCATTTCTATTGCCATCTGCAAAGGAGACTCAAATTCTCAACCTTCTATGGCTCATTCAACAGTCTTCCATTTTATTCATGTCACTCTTCTCATAGACATCATAATTAAAAGTTTCATTTCTAGATAAAGTAACTTCTTATATGCTTCATCCTGTCCCTGTAGTGCTTTTCCTTCCTCCTTTTTCAACAGTCATAGGTTTCTTATTGTCCCTGTTAATTTGCTGCTGTAATTGCTTTAGGTGGCTTCCTTTTAAAATAGAGCCCAAATTCCTTTGCACCCACATCTTGACAAGTAAGGCATGGATATAATAGTGGACAGAAAATGTCAGTCCAGACGTGTATTTTGACATACACAAAAGAAATTAGTCTGTGTTTATGTGCAGGAACTTATTCAGAAACTGCTCAACTAGGAAGTACTTAACCTTTCAGAAACTTAAACGTGTTACAAAAAGGGATTTTGGGGGTCTATAAAATTTACGTGAACTTTAACTGTATACCTTTGAGTTGAAAGAAAAGGGAGGAGGGAATTTTGTGAGGACATAATAAAGTTTTATTGTCCTTCACTGTGGGATCTACTTCAGTTCTGTTTTCTTCCTGATGTATTCGGAAGCTGCAGTACAGGGTTGCTCTCTGAAGCTATCTAGTAATGAGGGAAAGATCCCCAAATAGGCAATTTAAAATGTCAAAGAAGGGAACAGAGGAGGAAAATGATAAGATTAAATATATTCTCTTTAAAGATCAATTTTTATTTTCGTCTTTCTGTTCACTGAAAGAGCTTCATTTGTTTCTATAGCCTTTCTATGTTAATGCAAACTCATTTTAAGTGCCTAGGATTCCAAAGATTTTTCAGATATTGTGCAGAATATTGGCTTAACAAGAATAACTAAAAATACAGGATAACAAGCAAATGAATTAGGTCTTAACCTTATGTAGAGTGTAAATTATCCATCAACAAGAACTGAAGTAAAATGAGCATTATCATTAAATGGCAACATCTAAGGCAAATTTTTCTACCTGCTAATATTTAATGTTATTGCCTTGGTGGGCAGGAATCTTAATATGTTTCCCTGTATCAGTACATACCTAACACTACCTGACACTGATACATAACTTTTGATGGTGACAACATTTCACTAACACAAAGTGTGTGTTTTCATGCCTATTGTATATTGGACAAAACTATCTATAGGGGGACATGGAACCTGGCACCAGTTCCATTACAAATCCTAATGCAATTTCACCTTCTAATAAATTTCACCTAAGTTATGATCTTGCTCAAATATTAAGTTGCAGAAGATCTTACACCAAAGCACTCTTGTAAACTATCCTCTTAACTATAACTTAAAACATATGTATACACAAATACTGAAATCTGTTTGAATTTTTAGAAAACATATTGTTTTGAAAATAAATAATCATAGGCTCTATCCTGTATGTGGATAAATATTCATTTGTATAAAAATGTTGCAGTGTTTACTTGGTTTCACCATGAAATCTCATTATCATCTTCACATTTTGTACATTTTAATTTATAAGAACGAGTCTTGGGATTTGAAAATAGAAGTTGTGAAAATAGGAAAAAAAGATACAGAATATGTAGAACGAAGGGTAAAAATACAGTAGCCACGAGTGAAATTAGTATTCTTTCGCAGTGCATTTTTATCCATGCCATCAATACTAATACCCAGTGAATAAAGTGACACAGTTTTCTAGCAGCAGCTCAGAATTACCAGGAGATGGATAATGGTGACAACAATATAAGAGGATATTTGGTTTTTTATAAGGTTAGTGTGGGTGTGCGAGCATGTATGTGTGTGTGTGTGTGTGTGTGTGTGTGTGTGTGAATGTTGCATGTGCATTTATATTGGAATTGCTATATAAATCTTAGGAACACACATTTGGATTTTTTCATACAAATAACATTAATTAATATAAATATATTAACTATGAATACATATTTTAAAATGTATTTATAATGACATCAGAAATAATATATATATATATTTTAAATTTGTAGTGATATCAGAAAAAAACTGAAAAAAGATTTTGACTTGTATAATTAGTTGTTCACAAGAGGACAACAAGCGGAAATCCAATTAATCATTTTAAGTATATAAACTTTTCACCTTGACAATTTACCATAATTTTGGCAGGGGAAAACCTTGTGACTTTCAAGAGTCTTCAAAAACCTTTGCATGAGGTTTCCAGGAAATTATTGGCCTAAGTATTTATCAGCAAGAGATCACACATCTTCTATGTGTGTACTGAAATGCCATGTGCCTTAGGGTAGTGGTTCCTTATTTTAAAATGGCACCATATATGTTTGTATATATGTGTGTTCATATGTGTATACACATATGGTAAAAATGTTTGCACATATTATAGGCAAATTTATGCTTTCACCCATAAACTATTGCATGCAAATGGATATTGTATAATTACTTGCTATGTAGTTATATGGGGTAATATAAAAAATGAGCATAAATTTAAATACAAACCATGAACTAAAACATTCTATAGTTAATATAATGTATCAATGTATTTAGCAAATTTTAGGAATATAAATATTCCTTTATTCAACTAGCATTTGTTGATTACTGACTAGTATTGAGTACTTGAAAGATACTAGAGAAGCTGAGCTGAAAAGATGAAAAAGCCCTCAGAGCTGATCACAATCTACCTATCTGAGAAGAAGGTCTGTAGGGCCATTTATAGTGTTTTGAGAAAAATCTGTGCTTACTCTAATGAAGCACATTTCTGTCTGCCAGGAAAAGCAAAGCTACTACAAGAGCTCACTACATCAATGCGTGTTCATTACAGAGACCATCCTAGGAGAGTGTGCATCATCACAGGCTGCTCTGAGGTCTGTGCCCAATCAAGCAAAGAACAACAGTGATAATCACACTGTGCAGAGGGTGACCAATTTAGAAAAAAAAAAAGACTCTTAAGAAGATCATCCAACTTCCTTAAATGACTTTGATTAATTTTACACCTTTTACCAATTAATTGCACTTACCAGCCTTCCTTGTCAATTACTGCATTCTCACTTTCAGCAATTTAACTAATCTTGGCCTATTCATATTTGTTTTTTAAATAGGTATTTCCAATTATTGATATAAATCTTTATAATTATATTACAAATGTTTTACCATATTTATTCATTCTTCATTGAGACGAAATAAAGATCTATTATCTACACTTAAAACATATTGTACTTTTTTCTTTATAGCACAACTTACAATAGTGTCCCTAGTTGGTGATTATTTTAAAACAAATATGTTTCATTTAAAATATAAGCTCAATAACTACAGATACATGTGTGTAGGTGTATGTATATATACATATGTTTTTTCTTATTCTGTTTTCAGCATCTGTCTGCATATATGTTATACAGAAAAAAATAAATTGCTATTTGATCAACAAATAGTGAGTTTAATGTACATTTATTTTTCACCTGCTACATATTAAGTGCTGTTGGTTTACATATATGAGTAAGACCAAGATAAAGGTATCTAGAAACTCAGGGTCTACATTTCAATATGGCTAGTGCAATCATTGCTTTATTTACTGAGTATTATGATCACACAGAAGAGGAACTAACTCTGCTTTTTATTAGCATGAACTGCCTTCTGAAAGTGGTTCACTTAAAGAACAAAGCTGGAGGTATTAAATTATCTGATTACAAGCTATACTATAAAGCTAAAGTAATTAAAACAGCATGGTATTGGCAAAAAAGATATGTAAACCAATGAAATAGAATACAAAGCCCAGAAATGAACCCATACCTACACAGAAAAATGATTTTCTATAAAGGTGCTAAAAATACATAGTGGGAAAAACACAGTCTCTTCAGTAAATAGTGTTACAAAAGCTACATTTCCACATGCTGAATAATAAAATTGGACCTTCATTTCACATTATACACAAAAACTACCCAAAATGGATTAAAGATTTAAACATAAAATCAGTAACTCTTAAACTGCTAGAAGGAAACAGAGTGGGGAAACCACATGTCATAGGTCTGGGCAATGATTTTTTGGATTTGACTCCAAAAGCACAGGCAGCAAACGCAAAAGTAGACTAGAAAGTTTCTCTGTTTCAAACAAAACAATTAACAGTTTTCGGAGACAATCTAAGGGTTGGGAGAAAATATATTCAAGCCATATATCTGTTAAAGAGTTAATAACCAAAGTATATAAAGAGCTCCAAGAACTCAACAGCAGAAAACAAAATAAAAAAAATAAAAATAAAAAAATCGGTAAGAAGCCTGACTTGACAGTTATCAAAAGAAGGCATGCAAATGGCCAGTAGATACGTGGAAAAATGTTCAACATGACTAATCATTCAAAATATGCAAATTAAATCCACAAGGCGATATCATCTTAATGGTTTGGTTGAACAGCTGAATGATAACATGTGATTGACATAACTGTGGAGAAAAAGGAATACTTATACACTGTTGGTGGAAAATTCAAATTAGCACAGTCATTATGGAAAGCAGTATGGAGGTTCCTCAAAAAACTAAAAATAGAATTATCATATGACCCAGCAATCCCACTTCCGGGTATTTTCCCAAAAGATTTGGCATTAGTTTGTCAAAGAGATATCTGCACCCACATGTTCACTGCAGTACTATTCACAACAACGAAATTGTGAAACCATTATAAATGTCTATCAGTCAATGAATGGATAAAGAAAGAATAAATGAAATACTATTCAACCTTTAAAAAAAAAAAAAGACAATTCTGTCATTTGGGACATGAATGGAATTGGAGAACATTGTGCTAAGTGAAATAAGTCAGGTACAGAAAGACAAATACTATATGTCCTCACTTTGATGTGGAATCTAAAATAATTGAACTCATAGAAGCAGAGTTTGGAGTGGTGGTTTTAGAGGCTAAGGGGCAGGGAAAATGAGGAAATGTTAGCCACAAGGTACAGAATCCCAAGTAGACAGGAAGAATATGGTTTCCTCCTTTTTGAGTTTTACTGCATAATGTGGTGAATATAGTTAAAAATCAAGGCTGGGCACAGTGGCTCATGCCTGTAATCCCAGTACTCTGGGAGGCCGAGACAGTTGCATCACCAAAGGTCAGTAGTTTGAGATCTGCCTGACCAACATGGTGAAACCTCATCTCTACTAAAAATTGCCGGGTGTGGGTGCACTCACCTGTAATCCTAGCTACTCGGGAGGCTGAGGCAGAAGAATCACTTGAACTTGAGAGGCAGAGGTTGCAGTGAGCCAAGATTGTGCCACTGAACTCCAATCTGAGTGACAGAGCAAGACTGTCTCAAAAAAAAAAAAAAGAGTACTGTGAATTTCAAAAGTAATTTCAAATGTCCTCACCAGAAAAAAAGTTACATATTTGAGGTGACAGACGTGGTAATTCACTGGATTTAATTATTCCAATTGTATTTTTATGCCCCACAAATTTTAGATCATAAATTGTCAACTTATAATAAAAATGAATAACTAATATTACAATCAAATAATTATCAAATGGATAACCAGAGAAGTATATTGTATTTAAATGATGTCTCATCCCAAAATGTTCCCATTTGCAACTGAAATAACAAAATACAAGAGTTACTAGAAACAAAAATTTGTGTAGCTTTTTTGTACGCATTGTAGACTCCTCTACCATGACCTATAACTCCGGAATATTAATGAATTATAGTTTTAATAAGAATCCATGATAAGAGAACTTGGAGGATAACAAAATAAAAGTTTCTGAGAACTCCATGCTTCAATGTGCAAGAAGGTTTCTGGGAAGGTGAAAATCCCTGACAGGACCCAAAACTAATGTTAACAACCGAGCATGTTCCTACAATCATGAGGTATTCTGCACTAATGGGATTTGCTCCAATGCATGACCAAAGAAGATCTAAAATGTTTCATTTATCAAAATCTTCATCATAGACAGATCTGGAGAATGGTCTGTCCCATACCCATTGACATTATTAGGATTTGGAGAGTCATGTGATGTTCATAGGGTCGTTTCATCTGGGTAACTCCATCCTGATATAGACTATTGGGGGTGGAGTTATCACATGTGTGAATCACATTAAAAAAGTGATTTGGCCATAAATATTAGACAAACCTGGCTGTCTTACAGCCCTAACTTTATCTTGATTGTAAAACAAACCACAGGCAGAATACATGACTCATGGCAGCAAATTCAAATAACATTTTCTTCAATTAAATGTGTATCTCAAACATGTATCATTTCTTTGTGTTGGGAACATTCAATATCCTCTTTCAGGTTATTTTAAACTATATAATATTATTGTCAACTATACTCATTCTAAAGTGCTATAGAATGCTAGAACATATACCTCCTATCAAGCTGTAATTTTGTGTCCTTTAACAAATGCTAATTACTCTAATCTGATCACTATACAATATATATATCAAAAATCACAATATTTATAATTATTATGTATCAATTTTAAAAATGGTTAAAATAACAAAGATAAATACATAAATGTGCATCTCAAATAGAATGTCTTCTGATGAATTACCTTATTTATTTTAATTTTTTAAAATAAAAACACTAAACACCCCAAAGTCTACAATACAAACTAAATAGAAGGAGACATGTAATTTTTTTTAAAAAAGGGTAGCTACCACAAGGGAAGATATACAAATCAGTAGCATAGAATAAAGAGCCCAGAAATAAACCTTCACATAGATAATCAAAAGATTTTCAACAGGGCTGCCAAGACTATTCAGTAAAGGAAAGGACAGTCTTCAAAAAATAATGTTTGTAAACTGGATAGCCCACATGCAAAGAGATGAAGTTGGACACCTACCTTGCACCATGTACAAAAATTATCTCAAAACAGATAAAAGGCCTAAATGTAAGATCTAAAACTACAGAACTTTTGCTTGAGACCAGCCTGGCTAACAAGGTGAAAACCTATCTCTACTAAAAATACAAAAATTAGCTGGACATGGTGGCGCATGCTTGTAATCCCAGCTACTTGGGAGGCTGAGGCACCAAAATCGCCCGAATCGAGGAGGCAGTGGTTGCAGTGAACCGAGATCACACCACTGCACTCCAGCCTGGGTGACAGAGGGAAACTCTGTCTCAAAAAAATTAAAAATAAATAAATAAATAAAACTATATAACTCTTAAAATAAAACATAGATAAAAATCTTCAAAACATTAAATTTGGCAGTGATTTCTTGAATGTGATACCAAAAGCAGAGGCAAAAAAAAGATAAAATAGATAAATTGGACTTAATGAAAATTAAAAACTTACATATCAAAAGAAACTATTAAGAGAACAAAAAAACACCACCATATTGGGAGAAAACATTTGCAAGTCATATAACTGATAGAGGATTAATATCCAGAATATATAAAGAACTCAAATCTCTGCAATAATGAAACAAACAGCCCAATTCAAAAATGGTCAAAAACTCAAACAGACATCTCTTCAATAAAGACGTACAAATGGACAACAAGCACATGAATTAAATGCAAATTAATATCCTAATATTAATGAAAGACTACTTTGTACCCATTGGAATATCCAAAGAAAAACACAAAATAATAAATGTTGGCCAAAATGTGGAGAAATCCGTAACCTTGTGCATTGATGATAAGAATATAAAATAGTCCAAGCACTGTGGAAGACAGTAGAACAATTCATCAAAAGTTAAACATAGAACAGCCATATAATACAGAACAATTTATCAAAAGTTAAACATAGAACAGCCATATAATCCAGGTCCGTACCCAAAATAATTGAGCAAGGACTTAAATATATATTTGCATATCAATGATTATAGCAGCATTATTTACAACAGCCATAAGGTGAAAACAATCCAAATGTCCATCAATCAATAAAAGGATAAACAAATTGTGGTGTATATATATAATGAAATATGATTGATTCTTTTTAAAAAAATAAAACTTCTAACTCATGGATCTGGAAAGCATTATGCTAAGTCAAATAAGCAGGTAAGACAAACAAGTATTGTAGGTTTACACTTACTGAGGTATCTAATCGAGTAGGCAAATTTATAAATACTGACAGCAAAATGATGGTTGTCAAGGCCTAGGGGGAGGTGGGAATGAGGAGTTAGTGTTTAATAGTGTTACCTTTAAAAACTCACAATTTATAATTTTAGAAAAGGAGAGGAGACTTATTTCTTGTAAAGGGTTACAGGGGTCAAGGTGGCCATACTACAGGCTGAGAAGTGTGCTTCCAGCCAAGGTCACCCACAGGCACTTAGAAGGAGCAGGGTTTGGGGTGGGAGTTTTATGCTGGATGGGTTTATTCAACAGGTTACAGGAAGAGCTATGAATCTGGAAATAAACTTGCATTATCTCCCAGGTATGCCTGTACACACACACACACACACACACACACACACACACACACACACACACGCAATTTTATATTCGCCCACTTCTGATCATATTCATTTGTTTCTTGTATGTTTGAGTTAACATCTGACATCATTTTCTTTAAGCCAGCCAAACTTTCTTTAGTATTTTTTATAAAGCAGCTTAGTTAGCAATAGATTTTCTCAACTTCTGTCTTTCTAGGAATGCATTTAATTTTCTTTTCATTTTTTTATTGTTGCAAAACATACATTATACAAAATGTGCCATTTTAACCATAAAGATGTACAGTTCAGGGGCATTAAGAATATTCACGGCATGTGTCAACCGTCCCCAGTATTTTCAGAACTTTTTCATCATCCCAAACAGAAACTCTTTATCCATTGAACATCTCCCCCTTACCGCTCTTCCATGCCCTTGGTAATCTCTATTCAATTACTTTCTATTTCTATGAATTTGCAAATTCTAGGTACTTTGGCTTTGAAGATAAGCCTAATTTAAGTCTATTCTTTAACTGAGGTGTCTATTATTGACAAGTTTTAAGAGTTCTTTATATATTATGGATATTAATCCTGTATCATACATATGATCAGCAAATATTTGCTCCCATTCTGTGGATTGTATTTTTACTCACTTGACAATATCCTTAGATACACAAATATTTTATATTCAGTTGAGTCCTATTATCTGTTTTATCTCCTGTTGATCTTTGGTTGCCTAGGTTTTTGGTTTCATATCTAAAAATCATTGCCAAATTAAATGTCAGAGTTTTCTTTCTATATTTCTTTCTAAACGTTGTTTAGTTTTAGGTTTTATGTAGGGTCTTGAATCCATTGTGAGTTGATCTTTGTATATGGTATAAGGTACAGGACCACGTGCATTCTTTTGAATGTGGATATCCAGTTTTCCCAGCACCACCTGCTGAAGAGACTTTCCCACATTGAATGGTGTCGGGAATTGGCAAGTAGCAATTGAATTTATATGTGAAGGTTGACTCACATTCTCTATTCTATTCCATTGGTCTGGGTGTCTGTCTTTGTACCAGTACCACAAAGTATTGATTCCTGCATTTTTTTAGTAAGTTTTGAAATCAACAACTTGTGAATTCTCCAACGTCATTCCTTTTCAGGATTGTTGTGGCTATTCGGAATCCCCAGTTTTCATCTGTACTTTAGGATAGGTTTTTCTATTTTGAAAAAACACACAATTATAATTTTTATAGAGATTGCATTGAATCTGTAAATCTTTTTAGTTTATATTGTCACCTAAAAATATTAGGTCTTCCTCTCCATAAATATGGAGTGTCTTTCCATTTCCCCATGTCTTCTTAATAACTATCAACAATGTTTTGTAGTTTCCAGTGTGCAAGTATTTGCCTCCTTGATTAAACTTGTTTAATATTCGTATTTTTGATGCTATTGCAAATTGATTTTTTTAAATTTTCTATTCAGGTTGTACATTGTTAGTGTATAGAGAAAAGCAGCTAATTTTTGTGAGTTTTTTTGCATCCTGCAACTAATTCTGCTAAAATCACTTAGCAGCACTAAGGGGTGTGTGTGTGTGTGTGTGTGTGTGTGTGTGTGTGTGTGTGTGTTTGCATTTAGGGTTTTCTATGCATAAAATCATGTCATCTGAGAACAGAGATACTTTTACTTCTTGTTTTCCAATCTGGGTGCCTCTTTTTTTTTTTTTTTTTTTTTTTTTTTTTTTTTTTTTTGCTTAATCTCTGAATAGATCTTTCAATACTATGTTGAATAATACTGATAAAAGTAGGCATTCTTGTCTATTCTTAATCTGAGGGGAAATACTTTCAGTATGTCACTATTGAGTATAACAGTGGCCATGAGACTTCCATATGTGGTCTTTATTATGATGGGAATTGTATTCTATCCTTTGTTTGTTGGATGTTTTATGATAAAAGGATGTTAAATTTTGTCAGATGCTTTTTCTACTTTGAGGTAATCTTGTGAGGTATTTTTCTCTTCATTCTGTTAATGTAGTGTATTACGTCATCTGATTTTTATATTTCAAACTATCCTTGATAATGGATCATGATGTGTAATTCTCTTAATGTTAATGAATTCTATTTACCAATGTTTTGTTGAGGATTTTTACATCAATATTCATAAGGATATTGGTTTGTTATTTTCTTTTCTGGCATTTTCTATGTCTGATTTTGGTATCTGGGAATTGCCTTATAAAATGAGTTGGGAATGTTCTCTCCTTACTATTTTTTAAAGGTTACATAACATTGGTGTTAATTTTTCCTCAAATATTCAACATACTACAACTGTGAGGCCAACTATGCCTGCAATATATTTGTCAAAAATTTTGGATAAGTAATTAGAATTATTTAAACAGAAAAATTGTATTAACAGGTTTCTCCACCCTGGTATAATTGATGTTTGAGGCTGAATAATTCTTTTTTGTGGAGAGCTGTGCTATTCATTATAAGATTGAATGGTGTTTAGGAGCATCCTTGGCCTCTACTCATTAGAAGCTAATAGCACCCTTCCCCTGAGTTGTGACACAAAAAGTCCTCTAGACATCATCAGTGGATCCCAGAGAAAACTAACCTATCTGATTGAGATTGACTGATGTATTAAGAATTTTTCCTTTTCCTTGTGACAAATTTTGAAATTTGTGTCTTTCAAGAAATTAGAATACTGCATGTTCTCACTTATAAGTAGATGTTAACGGATAAAACACATGGACACCGGTGAGGAACAACACTCTCTGGGAGCTGCTGGAGGGCAGGGGTTGAGAAGAGGAAGAGGACCACGAAGAATAGTGAATGGGATGACGGGCTTAATACCTGGGTGACGGGGTGATTTGTGCAGCAAACCACCATGGCACATGTTTACCTGTGTAGCAAGCCTGCACATCCTGCACATTACCCCTGAACTTAAAATAAAAGTTGAAATTTTTTTAAATTGTTAATTTCTTCAAATTGTCTCATGTATTTCTTTATCGAATTCAGTTATCTGTTTTAACGGCCTTAGGGTCTATGATAATGTTAACTGATATTTATTGTTTTTTTTTTACTAATTAATCTATCCAGTCTAATTGGAAATTCATGGATTTTATTAGTTGTTTCAAAAAATCAAATTTGTATTTTAGTAATTTTTCTCTACTGCTTGTCAATTTTCTACTTCAATGATTTCTGCTAAATCTTTCCTATTTTCTTTCTATTAATTTTGGTTTTAATTTTCTTTTCCTTTTCTAATTTCTTAAAGTGGAAAATTATATTCTTAAATTTTTGAGGCCGGGCGCGGTGGCTCACGCCTGTAATCCCAGCACTTTGGGAGGCCGAGGCGGGTGGATCATGAGGTCGAAAGATCGAGACCATCCTGGTCAACATGGTGAAACCCCGTCTCTACTAAAAATACAAAAAAATTAGCTGGGCATGGTGGCGCGTGCCTGTAATCCCAGCTACTCAGGAGGCTGAGGCAGGAGAATTGCCTGAACCCAGGAGGCGGAGGTTGCGGTGAGCCGAGATCGCGCCATTGCACTCCAGCCTGGGTAACAAGAGCGAAACTCCGTCTCAAAAAAAAAAAAAAAAAAAAAAAAAAAAGCAAAAAGCATAAATTTTCTTTCAATCACTGCTTTAGTTGCATCCTTCAAATTTTAATATATTTTCACTGTTTCTCACTTAAAGTATTTACTAATTTCTCTTCTGATTTCTTTCTTCTATGAGATATCCAGAAGTGCTTAATTTTAAGTATTTTAACATTCTCCAGATATCTTTTTATTTATTTACATTTTAATTACATTGCAGCCAGATAACTTGTGTATAATATCAGATTTTGTATTTATTGATACACATAATACAGTCCAGTGTATGTTCTATCCTGGTTTAATGTATCCAGGTACACTTGAATATAATGTGTAATATTCAATGTTAGGTATATTGTTCCTTAAGAGTTAATTAAATTACGTGATTGACAATAACATGTAAATATTACATACCTTTATTACTGTGAGGGGGAGTAATAAGATCTCCAGCTGTAACTATGGATTTGTCTTGTTCTCACTTTAGAATTGTTTTTGTTTGATGTATCTTGAAACTTTGTATGCATATGGAATATGATATTATCACTTGTTCTTAAAACATTTACTCCCAATTTCTTTATCCTCTTAAACTGGGAACCAACTGGACAGAGGTTAGACCATGCTGAATGTACACCGATTTCCACATGTACCTTGAAAACTTTGTACTTCAGGATAGATAGATCTATCTCTTTCTTTTAAATAATGAATAACATCAAACAATATTTTATTTCCATAAGTAATATATAATTTTTTAATCATTTTATGTGCATTTCCAACTTTTTCCCTTTTCAAAGAAAGCATTAAAAATAAATACTGTGGGTTAGAGGTGGTGGCTCCCACCTGTAATCCCAACACCTTTGGAGGCCGAGGCAGGAGGACTGGCTTTAGCTTAGGAGTTTGAGACTGGCCTGGGCAACATGTGAAACATTGTCTCTACTAAAAATGTGAAAAACAGCCAGATGTGGTGGCACATACTGGTAGTCCCAGCTACTCAGGAGGCTGAGGCAGGAGGATTGCTTGAGCCCAGGAGATAAAGGTTGCGGTGAGTCAAGATCATGCCACTGCAGTCCAGACTGATTGACAGAGTGAGACCCTGTATCAAAAATAAATAAATAAACGTGGTGCATTTTATATATGTGCTATTGATCTGACATAGATACTCAGTCACTCAGTTTTGGTTAGTTGAAGAATACTTGCGCTTGCAATTTTGCTAGTAGAATTGGTTTGCAGTCGTAAAAACTCTCCACCATGTTAAATTCCCAAAAAGTGTGTATGAAGGTATCCATTGTCTCACACGACCAACAGTACTTGATAATATCAGTCTAATTTGTTTGCTGTCTCTGGTGAAACAAACAGGATCTCATCATTATTTAAATTTGTATCCCCTAGCTACAAATACTCTGGAAAGTTTATTTATATTAACTCTCTAAATTGTATGCCTCTGTTTTTTGCCTATATTTTAAGATTTTGTTTTCTTTTAAATTTGAAGTTTCCCTATAAATATTGTGATTGTTTTATTATTTAACTTTTCTACACCTTGCAAATACTGTTTCCAATACTGTTCCCAAGATTTATGGGATTATTCCCAATTCAATAATCTTGGATTATTATATAATTTCCTATATGGAGGTTTTTGCTTTACTATTTACGTAGCCCACCTAGGGAGATAGTATAGACGAATGGCTAAGGAAAAGACTCTAGACTAGAGTCATATTATGTGTCTCCAAATCTCAATATCTTTCTCTAAGCTGAGGAAATGTTAAGATAACATATCAGAGAAGAATATCCTGTTAGTATAAGAGTAGGTATTCTTAAGCAAGAAACAAACCTAGGTTCTATTTTTTTTAAAGCAGTGTAAAGAATATAAGTCATTCTACCATAAAGACACATGCATGTATATTTTCACTGCAGCACTATTTACAATAGCAAAGACGTGGAATTAACCTAAATGTCAATCAACAGTAGACTGGATAAAGAAAACATGGCATATATGCACCACAGAATACTACTCAGCCATAAAAATAATGAGGTTCTATCCTTTGTAGCAACATGGATGGAGCTGAAGGCAATTGTCCTAAGCAAACTAAATCAGGAATAGAAAACTGATGTCACATGTTCTCATTCATAAGTGGAAGCTAAACACTGAGTACTTATGGACACAAAGAAGAGAACAATAGACAGCAGGACCTATTCCACTGTGGAGGAAGGGAGAAGAGAGAGGATCAATAACTGCATATTAAGTACCATTCTTATTACCTGGGTGATGAAATAATCTGTATACCAGCCCCCATAACATGCAATTTACCTATATAACAAATCAACACATGTACCCTGAACCTAAAATAAAAGTTAAAAATTTTAAAATAAAAAAAAATAGTGAAACCTTACTATATTTTGGATGCATTACGAGATCAACACACTTAACTCTTCTAAAACCCTGAGGCATAGAACGATCTCCATTTCACAGATTAATGTTTTTCTAATGCTTTTTACATTTTTACAAATTAATTTTATGTGGCTCTGTCTAAATTATTTTAATCCAAAAGATAGCCAATATTCCCAACATTTATAACAGTCCTTCCTTTTCCCCACTAATATAAGTGACCCTTTGTCATACTTGGATCAATTTTAGCACTATCTACAATTTCCATTGACCTTTCCATTTATTCTTATGCTAATATCTTACTCATTTAATTACTCTAGCTTTAGAGTATATTTTTAATCTTTTGTAACATGTCCAAAGTTTCTATTTTCCCCATTTTTTAAAACAACTGTCATGAATTTTTTTCCAAATGAAAGTTGGAATTTGTTCTGTTACATTAAAATATTTCTGTTGGAACTTCTATTGGGATTGGCTAAATTTATAGATTATCTGGAGAATCAAAATATTTACAATATTAAACTTTTCTATTTTGTAAGAAGCATTTCTCCAAATTAATTTATTTAAATGATGCTCTTCCATATAATATATGGATTTCATCGCACCTATTTGAGCATTTCTCATCAAGTTTATTAACAGCTATTTTGGAGCTTGTTTTGCTCAAGTTATTCAGATCCTTCCTACCCAAATTTCCTACTTACTTAATAAATTGACTTTTAAATTTTCAATTCTATGCAGACTCTTCATTGATATCTCTTATTCGGATAGATTTTCAGTGGTTCCTTTGAGGATTTCTGGGTAACTTGTCATATGGTCTGAAATAATGACAGTGTGTCTTTTTTTATTCTAATTTTTATATAACAGTTTTTCTTTTATCATACTGCATTGGCCAGCATACCCACTACAATGTTGCATAGCATTGATGACAATAAAATCTTTATTTTGCCCCTTTTCTCTTTGAAGAATATTTTAAAATTTCTTTTTACATATGATTTTGATGCAAAATTTTAATGACTATTTTATTAAATAGATGTTTAATTCTATTTTTGCCATGTTAAGAACACTCAACTTGGAGGCAAATTAAATTTATCAAATGGTCTTTACGTATCTGTTAATGTTTATTAGTTTTATCTTTTAACTTGTACTGTAAAATATTCTTTAAGTTGAATTGCTTTTGTATTTCTAGAATAAAACTGTAAATTCTTAATAAAACCATATGGTTGGTATTTGTAATTTTTTATCATAGCACTTCTATTCAGTGTTCTTGGTTAGTGAAAATAGTAGCCATATCCCAGAAACACACACACGCACGCACACACACACACACGGCCAAAATAATTTTTACATTTATCTTTTTCATCTATTTACTCTGTTACTTTCTTCCTGTTTCTTATTTTATTTTTGCTTAAATAGAACTAAGCAAATGTGCTGAGATGTGTAACATAAGCTTTTAAAAGCTATCTTCAGATATCTCTGGATAATGTTTTTGGTTCTCTGGTATTGCTATTTTTCATTAAATGAAATAATTTTTCTTTTGAAAGTAATATTTCAAGGCATTTCTGATTGCATGTAGGAATAAAAAATACTTACTGAAAAATATGTGGGTTTATTTATTTCTTGATTTCCTCTCTTCCTTCTTCCTTGCCTTCCGCTTCCTTTTACCTTTCCTTCCCCTTCCTTTCTTCTTTTCTTCTCTACCTCCTTCTTTTATTTATTTTCCTAGAGCAATGGTGAATTTGCCTTGAACTGACCACATTGCATTCTCTAGTCCCTACTGTAGCTAGTGCAATGCATTCTCATGATGGATAGACGGGAAAATGCACAGTCTGTGACAATGCAATACAGTACAGTGAAGGGGCCCGTGGGGATCAAGGGAACAGAAGCAGTTTGTAAGCATCTAAGCTAAGCAGCCAAGAAAAGACATATTGTTCTGAATACAAGATATATCTTTACTAAACAATACGTAATGACATGCTACTATGTATCAGGCACTATGCTAGGTTTTAGGGACAAAAAGGAGATCAAGACTCAGGCCAGGCACCTCCTCAGAGAACTAACAGTTTTTTAGGAGGACACACATGAAATCAGAGATGTATTACAATGGAGAAAGCATTAGGTGTACGTAGAAAATGATGGTAGATAATGAGAAATGACACTAATGCAACCTATGGTGTTTAGGAAAGGTTCCATTGCGTGCCAGACATTTACTCCAAGTCAGATACATTTCTGTTTACTACAATAGTGTGAAAGCAATGATGTCCATTTCACATTTTATTCCTATTAAATTACTAAGTGCATTGCTCAGCTACTTAGTTATTTAAGTTAGGACTTTTGCACTTAAATGCACAGATATCCATTTCTTTACTGTTCATCTTCTGATAACTCATTCATTAAGGCAGGCCACTTATTCAATCAAAACATTGCCCACCTACTATGTGCCATTCTTGGACTCAATTAGAAGTCAATCAGACTGAGTCCCTGACCTTGTGAAATTTGCTCTCTAGTGGGACAGACCAACATTAATCAAAATTTCTCAAATAAGTGTATAATCAAAGGACAGAAAGACAGATTTATGTGCAAACTAAACATTTAGTGATTAATTATACAATGCTGGGTATAAGCATGGGAGCATTAAGGACCCAAGGGAAGGAGGAAGCCCAGAAAGTGGTAATTGAGTTGAAACCTCAAGAATATTTGGGTCAAGAGACAGAGGTAAGGGATTCCAGACAGAGGGCTCGGTGTGAGTTCAGGCCTTGTGGAAGGAAGCATGGTGCTTCTGAGGCTAAGAAAAAGGGAGAGTTTAAGGGAGGCGTGTGCACAATTAATGAGAGCTGTTGCTCTCTGGGTCTTGTAGGCCCTTTTAAGGATTGCCTTCCTCCGAAAAACGAGGAACTCTGAAGGGCATTAATTGTGGGGAAAATAATTCATTTCCAGGTGACTACAACGTAGCAAATAGACTCCATATTTTCAGCTCTTTCAACATCTCTGTAGTAACTTCCCCATATTCAATTCCCTCCTTCAACCTTCACGGGCTGAATACTGACCCTGACAATACATGCAGTATGTAACATTTATTCAGTATTTGCTATCTGCCAGGCATTTTCTTAAGGGCTTTACATATATCATTTCATTTTTTCCAACATTCTTTTGGATTTGTATCTATTTACATCCTCCTAGGCAGATGTGGGACCTCATGCACACAAAATTTAAGTAATTTTTCTACGGTCACCGAACTGTAAGATCTGTACACTGATTTGGATTTCTGGCACTATTATCATTGTTTCCAATATGTTGTTTTGATCTTTTACTAATATTTCAATAGTTCTGCTGCTTGTTTTCTCAAATTCTATCATAAGTAAAAGGAGTTAAAATATGAAATATGTAAACATTTCAAATTAAATGAGGTTGGTATTTCAGACATTCTATGTTATATACAATTTTTGAATTTTCCAAATTGGTTTAGAACAAAAATATGATAAAATGGCAATGATGTTGTGAGAATACAATTTTTATTTGCATATTTATTTAAATGAGATATTTGAATATTTTACACATATTTAAGCTTAAAATAAAGCACCTTTGGTGAATCATTTTTCCCTCAGAACTAAACTTGATAAGTTTGTGAATCTCAAAATGGTGAGATGTTCACATGTTTATTACTTTTTATTTTATGTATATTTAGAGGGTCAGCAGGTAAGATAGGTTTCTGTCAGATTCAGTGTTACCATAATAGGGAGATTCTATTTAAAATGTTGCATGTGCATGCACAGTATTACTGGCTATATATAACAGATACGTGTGTAACAGTTACATACTTGTAAATGTTATTTAAATGAAGACTTTTAATCTACACTATTTAAATAAAATTTATTTCTATTAACCTTATATAGCGAAAAAAAATCAAAACACCAAACAATATGATATTCAAAATATACAACTACTAGTTAAATGCAGATTAATTTTTTAACAAGAATTCCTATGCAGTAGGCAGATAGTTCCCACATCCCATTGTGATTGACAAGCCTGACATATGGAATAGTTCACAAATTCCCAGGTGACTGACAGATGGAGAATAGAAAGGCGGATAAAGTTGCCTAGAGAGCTGAGGATGATTTCATATTCAGCGGTTTTGATCAAAAGGATTCCAGATCTCACACTAAATTTAGCACCGCTGGCAATTAGTGCATGATTTATTCAGTCCTTTCATTTGCTGGTTGACAAATGGAAAACAAGCACAAAATTAAAAATAAGTTTATTTCCAGCATTTCGGATATTTAAAATGTGTGTGTCTTTGTTTGCACATAAATTAACATGAGATGAATTTATAGTGAGATTAAATCTGAAATGGAGATGCAAGCAATAAATAAGAGCTTTTTTATGTATCGTACGGGCAGAACAGGTGTTTGAATTAAGAAATACTAATATGTTTAGCAGCACGGCTCCACCTTTAGCATTAGGGAGTTGATGCTTTCCTAAATTTAGAATAATCTTTCAGCAATTTAGAGTTCTTTCCTAAGCTTCCAACATAGGTGACCATCTGTATGACAATATTAATGCTTTTCAGTCTAGTAATAATATAAAAATAAAAACAACTCCCTGTCACCAAGCCTTTCCGCATTACAATGAGTAACAGAAAGGCTACAGGCTTCTCTCCCTGGTTTCTGCCTCTTGGGTGTCTGTGGTGAACAAGCAGTAGACACCCAAATCTGTCCCCTCTCATGCATTTGTAAAAGAGCTTATGAGATTTCAACCTTTTCTGCACTGTCCTTCAAGCTGGACTGTATGTAAAGCTCTGTTTCCAGTTTCTCTTCCTATTTCATGTAACAACAATGAGAGGGGCGAGATAGGCTGATGCCAACCTTCTGTTGTGTTATTTACAGTTAGAACACAACAATATCACATCCACAATTGGAGGAGAGCATAACTGTAAATTGTCCCTCCTAGGAATCTAGAGAGGCAGGGACATTTTTAAGTGCATTGACTGAAGGTGTAGAAAATGAATTGAGCAAAAGCCCCATTCTTTCAGTGGTGAAAAAAAAAAAAAAAAAGACAATTATCATATCTGAAAGACCTTGTGATTTCTGAGTAGGTGTGTCTGTCTATCTCCTTTTCAGAAATCTTCTTGGCACTGTCTAATATAGCTGTTTAGAAAGATGAATGAATTTCTCGGTGGAAGCTGGAAGGATGTCTAAGAGTGTGAGGTGCCTTATCATTGTTAATGGAAGAGAAGTGGCCCACTGAGGTAACCTGACTTCAAAAGCAAACCAGGGCAACCATTTATGAAATGTTGGGCTGGCAGTGAAGCACCTGAGACTTAGGGATTGTGAGGGCAGATGTTTGGGATACTTATAGGTCTTCTTATTTGATTTGTATTCCAAGTCTGACATTCAACTTTATTTGTATTCATTATTCACAGTGGGAACTAGAATGGTTTTTAAAATAGCATAAAATCCACTTAAATTATAATGGAAAGAATTGTGTGCAATGTGATGCTTTAATTACTGTTAGGCTAACCTTGGGATATAGGAAATGTCAATTTTCATTGGCCACATGAAGGCTGAGCCCAGGTTTTAGCCCGCAGATATGTGCAGGCAGTAGGGGTGCAGCTCATGGGCACAGCCTGCCTGAGGAGACCCACAGTGCTTCAAATCTGCTTTGTCTCCTCCTCACGCACCCTGAGGCATCATCACCATTTCATTAGTATTTTCTTCCTCCTCTGCAATAACCTCAGCAGCAGCCCAAAGACAGTTCTCAGGCAAATGGCTTCAGGTCGGTTATGTTGCTTCTTTTTTTTTTTTTTAAATAAACCCTCCTTGGGTGGTATGTCCTGGGTTTTCCACCCACCAAGACAGAGAAAAGGAAAGCTGAGATGAGCTAGTACAGATCTTATGACATCAATCTCTATTAATGTATTCTATTACTACTTGAAACCAGTAGCCCAAATACCATACTATCTCCCCTGTGTCTTCTGTGTGCACAAATTATTTTATCTGTAAACAAGCATTTTCAATTTTGAGCTTCTGGTTCCCCAAGACCATGAGAACACCTTCCAAATTAAGAAGCTATGGGTCTGATTGCCCTACCCTACTGAAGAGTCTATCTATGTTCTTTCAAGAGCTGCGGCTAGTGGTTAGATATATGGTATGAAATCAACTGGACCCAAAATTTCAATTTACCCAACTATGTGCAAATATAGGCCATATATGAACTGAAAGAAACAGAGACTGAATTTTTTCTTAAGTCATGTTCCTAGAGAGTATACAGACTAAGCCTTTACGTTCCAGCCTGGAGGCAAGTTATGGCATATATACATGCACACACGGATAAACATATTTATATAGACATTTCTATTTTTATTTATTTTACCCAAAAACATACTCTCTGAAAATAGTGCTTCGTAATTTGGGGAACAACTACATTTTAAAATACATGTCCCCTTCCTTCAGTGGGCCATTTATTTTTCCTAATTAACCTGTTGAACTGAATGAAACTGTTCAGAGTTGATCACGTTTAATCTATGAAATTTACAACGTCATATGGTTCAACTTAGTAAAATCACAGTATTAGATGGGAGAAAGGTGATTACATCACCATTCCACTATTGGAGAGAAAAGAAAAAAGAAAATACTTTCTAATACCTTATGAGTTATGCATAGAACTATAAAAAGAATCTATGTCAGTTGACTCACAAGATTATTTCCTTTTACATACTTTCTCATCATGCTGAAATTATGTATATTTTTAAATGTTTAATTTTTTTTCTTTTTGAGACAGGGTATCATTTTGTCACCCAGGGTGGAGTGCAGTTGCAGGATCTCGGCTCACTGCAGCCTCAACCTCCCTGAGTCAAGGGATTCTCCTGCCTCAGCTTTCCAAGTAGCTGGGACCACAGGCCCACAACACCATGCCCGGCTAATTTTTCTGTGTTTTTTGTAAAGACAGGGTTTTACCATGTTGCCCAGGCCGGTCTCAAACTCTTGAGCTCAAGCAACCCAACCTGGCCTTTCAAAGTACTAGGATTACAGGTGTAAGCCACCTTGCCTGGCCTTAATGTTTAATGTTTTAATTTGCTATACATTATCTGTGTACACTGTGATAGTGTAACATCATAAGAAGAAGGAAAGGGTAAAACGTAACACTAACTGAATAACTCCTATGTGTCAGACACTCAGCTTGGGGTTTTAGCAAACATTAACTATTCCTCTGAGTTTCCTATAGTTTTCTGAATGAAATTTTTAACAAAATCTGAATTATATGATTAATCTCTGAATTTGCCTAAATATGTCCACCCAACATGGTCGTCTCTCACTACATGCCTCTATTTATGTTTATATTTAAATTTATCAAAGTCAAATAACTTAAAATTCTAGTTCCTTCTGTAGAAAAAGAAACATTTCAAGCACTTGATTGCCATAAGTAGCTGGGGGTTACACCATCAGACAGAGCAAGTATAGAAAGTTTTCCTAATCTCAGAGAGTTTTGCTAGACAATGGTGGTCTACATCAATCTTTCAAAGGATGTATTGGTCAACAAAGTTTTCATAGCTTCATTAAACTTCTGGCAAGCTGATGACCTAGATTTACTTTTAATTATTTATCATTTCTAGAGACTAAACACTAAAATGACACATTTCTTAAAACATTATTTACCAAAAAAAAGATAATTTCCTTGAAAATATGTAACATGAGATACTTAATAAACAAATAACACCCACCAAAACTCTCTGTGCTTTTGAACACGATATAGACAGAGTGCATACATGACAGTTTATGTGACACACTCTCTGCTTTTGATCTTAAACAGCTCTTTCATTTGACTAGTTTCTAAATAACACATCTAGTGAAATCAAAAGTCATCTTTTCGTGGAGAAAAAGAAAAATAACTGTTTCCACAGTGATACAGAAACGCAGAAAACTGTTCAGAACCAAACACTAAAATAGTTCGTGATCAAAAACAGGTGATAATTCAAAAATCATAAAAACTTGAATAATTATATATATCTGCACTTCAGGTTCTGGGGTACATGTGCAGAACATGCAGGATTGGACGATTTTAATAATAGCTTTGTGCTTTCTAATAAATACTTGGCAAATGTCTCTCTGAAATGCAAAGGTTAATAACCTAATCTGAAACTTATCAAAGAGACAGCTAAGGGAAAACATCTTTTTTTATTTTGAGATGATTTGTTGCTTACCTGGTAGGTGTGCTGGGTAGTTCTGCTGACTAAGCACCTCATATAAAATTAGGGCACCAAAATTAGTACTGAATGAATGAAACGAGTACCAGGCTGAGGAGTTTTACAGAGTGGGGTGTCTTACTATCAGTTTCAATTTACGAAGAGTTGAGAATTATGGCCCGTTTTCTGCACACTGAAACACCTAACAAAAGTTATCTAATAACTATGTACCTTTCATAAGCATGCATCTGATGCTACTAATCTTATTTTTCTCAAATATTGTTAACAACATTCCAACAAAATTCTCTGCCTATTTGCCTTGCCATACTCTAAGCAAATATACGTATCTCTGTTGCAACAGCCACCAAACATAACCATATTTCTTGTTCTCTCTTTTCTGAGGAACTTCTTTCTGCTTGTCTGGATTTTTTTTTTTTTTTTCATCTCAATCTACTATCCATCATCTGTCTTTCTCATCACCTCCCACTGTCTGAAATAAAGCTGAGAATAGACATACATAATGCTTCAACAATTACAGCTGGCAAAACCTTACCAACATGGTTCTTGACAGAAGGGGTGACGAGCCCTGATTTCTACTTGTCCCCATGCATTTTGATCCAGAAACTAAGAAAATCTTTTCAATTCCCAATCATATTGATCATGGAGGAAAGTCATCCAGTAAATCAATGTAAATACTGCTAAATTAAATGAAAACATGAGGGATATTTTTCATCTTGTTTTAAGATTATTTCCTTTTGCAATAGATTAGTTTTGCTAGCAATACCATGCCATGGTAGAACTTTTCACAAATTAGGAGAAAACACACCAAAATTTTAAAATAACTTTATCTCTCTGTTAGTACTAGCAAATCACACAGTTTCTTTCCAGTTTATTCTAAATATCATTGTTGCTACCCTTATCCCCTATTTTGATGAAATTACCAAAAGCCAATTCAAGTAAGTTATTATATACCTGTCACAAACTGAATCAGGGTTTCACTTTGTGCTCTGCCTAAGCACAAACCAATATTATCATTAAAGAGCTTTTATTAATGATCTAATTTGCAAGGTAATGTGCTAGGAGATAAAGACAAAAAGTTATATTTTTTTGTGAAAGTCAGCCTTACAATGAAAACAGGTGAAAGAGAGCGAGAGAGAGCATAAGAGTGCCAGGAGAAGAGGGACAGACATCAAAGTTTTTAGCCATTAGTTCATTCAAAAGGCAAAACCTTTTTAAAAGGAAAAATTAAAGGGTTGAAATATGTAAGCAATACCATCAGGTTGGTTAATGTGAAAGCTACATACTGTGTTCTTAGAGTGACATATATTTTAGCAACAGACTTGGGTTTTCATAGTTGTCTGAATTCTGGAGAAATCCTTGAAAAAATGGAGAAGAGAAAAAGAGAATTTGTAGAAGGAGGAAGAGATTACACATCTCTTGTTAGTTGAGATGAGGTTCAGACAGAAAAATTGATTAATTACTGCTGTGAATCTCTAAGACCATCTTCTCCATCTCATTTTATTCCTATTCAGTACTTGTTATTCATGCACATCTTTAGAAGGCATATGTCACAAGTCTATACAAAAGCCTGTACTAAATAAACAGATGGGTGGTCAGGGAAGAAATAATATTAGTTGGGGAAATAGACATCATATCTTTCCCACCTTTTGAGGCAACTCAAAGGACTAAAATCAAAAATAAAATCTGACAAGAGAACATATACCCAGCGGGTAGAAGTTATAAAGGAAAGCATTACGGAATATAAGCAAATAAAAGAAACATAAAAGAATGTAGACCTATGCTCTATTTGGCCTTAAAAGACTGAGTGGTTCTAGGGCATAGAAAATGAAACTAAAGCAATGATAAGATTAAGCATTGAGTGCTAGAATATTCAAAATGAGTGAAAGTAAAAAGATATGTTTGGGTGATGCCTGTATCCAAATATTTTCAAGGGAGCCAAGGTGAGAAATCCAAAAAATGTCATATATTGTTATATTTGCCAACCTCCATTGTCCTGTTAAATAAAAAAGCAATGAAATACTTTGTGTTACAAGAAATATGTAATTGCTGCAGAATCATAAATTAAGTCCAACACAAATCTTTAAAAATTATTACTCTTGCAGAAAGTTGGAGTATATGTAGCTTTCACTGTTCCTCCCAGTAACTGCAATTACAGACCTTCAATATTAAATATAAAACAAACATAAAGATCCCAAAAGGTGGAGAGAGGAAGGAAGAATGGCTAGGGACTCTGCTATCCTAAAATTGACACAGTGGAGAGTTACTTGCGCTTTTATTTCGCTTTGTATATCTCTAAATACATATTGGAGAAACCAGCAGCCAGAAGATGCCTAAGAATACAGAAAAAAAGAGCACCAAGAAAATAAAAGCTTTATCACTCTTACAAAAGGACCCAGAGAGTGACAGCCTAGCAAGACAAAAGAAAACTTCTATTAGACAATAACTGCTCTACTTTTCCAAATATAAAGAAAAGACTAGGACCCAGCCACTATGCCTGCGAGCCTAGTGGAGTGTCTGAACTTCTACCTTGAGAAGTTGTCATAAGGTGACCCAGCTATACCGTTTGGGTGATGTTTGAGAAGGCTGAGTAGAGAGTTGAGACTTTCCTTCTTGCAAGGTAGTAACAAATCTTTCACACTTTCCACTATGTCAATAAAAACAACATGGGTACTCTTGACTTTTGTATACTTCCTACTGAAATGGGGTAGGAGGCCTGGTGAAGAGTCAGGATGTCTAACTCAGTGAAGTAGGAATGAGCCACCCCTACACCCCTTAGAAAAACATTGCTATTGTATTATTTGAGGTTAAGTAAAGAGACTGAACTCTCTACCACCATCAACACTAATGAGATGCCCCTCTCCACAAATCAGCAAAGAATACAGAACCCGGGCTTCCTCTGAACTTCCAACCCAACCTTTCAGTAAAGAGTCTGTGGTCTTTCTCTGACCACTCATCCCCTGCCACTGAGTAGTATAATGAGAGAATTGCTGAAACATAAGATTGACATAAGATTCAGAGTCTCCTAATGTAATACCTAATATGTCTATGTTTCATCAAAAATCAATCCTCATGTCAAAACCCAAGAAGATCTCTATTTTCAATAAGAAAAGGAAATTGACAGATGCCAACATCAAGATGGCACAGGTGTTAAAATTATCTCAGAAGGGCTTTAAAAAGCCATCACAAAAATAATCAAATGAGTAACTACAAACATAATTACATAAATATAGAAAGTCTCAGAAATGAAAGAGAAAGTCTAAGCAAATAAACAAAATATATAAAGAAGAATCAAATAAAAATGTTAGAACCAAAAAATATAATTAACAACATATCCTCAGTGGATAGGCTCAGTAAGAGAATTGAGAGCAATCAGGGACTTATGAGACTGTAACAAAAGATCTAACACTGATGTCAATGGAGTCCAAAAATTAGGAGCAGAGAGGGTAGAGCTGAAACAGTTTTTGAAGTATGACTGAAAATTCCCAAAATTTGCCCAAACAAAATAAGCCTATAGATTCAAAAAGCAGGGTAAACATTGAAAAAGTTAAACCCAAAGAATTCCATGTCCAAGACACACTATACTGAAACTTTTAAAATTAAATGGGAAGAGAAGAAAGGGACATAAAAAGAGGTATGATTTTTACACTTCACTTAGAGTGGTAAAAAAATAATTGATACCAGCAGATTGGGGTAAAAATATAATATTAATAGCCACTAAAAGTGATGCATATAAATAGACCTTAAAATTTGTACTATATATAAATTACAATGAAATTCCAGAAAATGCTCAACCTATAGGAAGTAACAAAAAAGAAAGCCAGGGGATTGAAAAAAAAGGCTTACACTCTAATCCCTAATTATATTAAATGTAAATGATCTAAATACACCAATTAAAATACAAAGATTAGTGGCATTAATTTAAATAAACAACCCAATTATATACTGTCTACAAGAAGCTCATTTCCACAATTGTACTTGGAAATGTCAACAAACTTCTTACAACAATTAATAGACAACTATCAGATAACCAGCAAAAATTTGGTACTCAAAAGCATTGTCCATCTGTTGATCATACTTATATTAAATCTCCACAGAATATATACCAATGAAGACTGTCTCCTGGGCCATAAAACAAACTTTAACAAATTCAAAGAAATTGAAATCATAGAGTTTGGTTTTTGACTGCAGGGGAATCAAACTGGAAATCAATAACAAAAACATAAATAGAAAAAGCACCAAACACTTGGAACTCAGACAACACACTGCTAAATATTCATGAGCCAAAGAAAAAATTTAAAGGAAAATCTACAAGCACACTGAAGGCAAGAAAATGAAAATACAACATATTAAAATTTGCAGATGGTAGCAATGTTAAAAAGGAAATTTACAGTGCTAAACATTCATATTAGAAAAGAGGAAAAGCCGGGTATGTTGGCTCAGCCTGTAATACCAGCACTTTGGGAGACTGAGGTGGGCAGATCACCTGAGGTTGGCAATTCAAGACCAGTCTGTCCAAAATGGCAAAACCCTGTCTCTACTAAAAATGCAAAAATTATTCAGGCATTGTGGTACATGCCTGCAGTTCCAGCTACTTGGGAGGATGAGGTATGAGAATCGCTTGAACCCAAGAGGTAGAGCTTACAGCGAACTGAGATGGCACCACTGCATACCATTCTGGGCAACAGAGAATCTGTTTCCAAAAAAAAAACAAAAAACAAAAAGAGGAAAGGTCTAATATCAGTATTCTAAGCTCCCATTCAAGAAAATAGAATAGAAAAACACAAACCAGCAGAAGAAAATATACAATAGATGAATGAAATTGAAAACAAAAAATAGAGAAAAACAATGAAAATGGCTTATTTTAACAAAAATCAATAAAGCTGACTAACCTTTAGCTAGTCTAAAAAGAGAGAAGACAAAAATTACTAATATTAGGAATGAAACATGGAATATTATTACAGACTCTGCAAACTTTCAAAGGATAATATAAAAATGTTAGAAATAACAGTACAAACCTAAATTGGGCAACTTAGATGAAATTGATCAATTTCTTGAAAATCAAAAATGATGCAAACTCACCCAAAATAAAACATACAACTTTAATAGCCTTATAACTGTTTGAAAGCTTAATTCGTAATTAAATCCCCCACCTTCCTCTACATGATGAAATCTTCAGATCAAAATGTTTTCATTGGATATTTCTGTCAAACATTTAAGTAAGAATCAGCATCAATTCTACACAATCTTTTCCAGTAAATGGAATAAGAAGAGACACTTTCCAATACATTATGCAAAGCCAATAATACTCTTATATAAGAATCATATGGGCAATACCACATAAGAAAATTACAAAACCCTCATAAATATAGAGGCAGAATTTTTAACAACATATTAGCATATAGAACTCAGCAATATATAAAAATAATTATAAAATATAATTGTGTGAGATTTCCTCCAAAGATATAAAACTGGAACAACAGTCAAAAGTTAATAAATGTAATCCATAGCAACAAGCTAAAGAACATAAATAGTATGATTTGATACTAAAAAAGCACTTGAGAAAATTCGATATACAGTCATGATTTTAAGACAAAACTCAGAAAACTGAGATATATCAAATATTATAGCTAACCACATACCTAATGGTGAAAGATTGAACACTTTCTCTTTAAGATTAGGAACAAAATAAAAATGTTTTTCTTTACCATCTTATTCAATATAGTGCTGAAAGTTTTAGCTGGCTTGATAAGGCAAAAGAAAAAATGACATACAGATGAGACAGGATGAAATAAAACTATCTCTATTTGCAGATTACATGATGGTTTCCATAAAAAATCTAAAGGAGTAAAAAAAAGCCCTTAAAACTAATAATTGAATTCAGCTTAGTTGCTGGATAAAAGTTCAAGACACCAAATCAATTGCATTTTTATACTAGCAGTGAAAACACGGAAATAAATTAAAATTACAATACCATTTACAATCATCCAAAAATTGAAATATGCAGGTGTAGATCTAATGTACAGGAGGTGAATGTTAAAAAGTGAAAAAACACTGATTAAAGGGATCAAAGAAAAGTAAATAAATGGAAAAACATAATGTGTTCATGGATTGGAAGACAACATAGTCAAGTTGTCAGTTCTTAAATCAATGCACAGGCTTATGCAATTCTGATCAAAATCCCAGCAAGATATATAAGATTATTCTAAACTCTCATGGAAATTCAAAAGAATTATAACTAAACCAATTTTTAAAAATAAATATAAAATTAAAGACATTATTGTACTCGTTTTCAAGACTTATGTAATTATAATAATCACGACTGTGTTGTATTGGCAATCTACAGATAGATCTATGAAACACAATAGAAAATTCAGAAATTGTCAAAAAATAATACTGTAATATTGTAAATCATATTGATCATATTGTGTTGGTCTAAGATACTAAAGAAATTCAACACAGAAAAAAATTGTTCAACAAATAGTGCTATAGTAAGTACATACTCAAAAGCAAAAAAGAAAAAGAAAAAAGATTTTTAATCTAAACCTCACACTTTATCCAAAGTTAACTCAAAATGGATCGTATACTTAAAAGTAAAACATGAAACTAAATAAGGGGGTGGAAGGGATAGAGTGAAGTTGGTTAATAGATGGAAAATTATAGCTGGATCGGAAGAGTAAGTTCTAATGTTCTATAGTACTATAGGGTGACGATAATTAACAATAATTTATTGTGTATTTTCAAACAATTGGGAGAACATTTTGAATATCCCCACACAAAGAAACCACAAATGTTTAAGTTGATTGATGTGCTTTACTTTGATGTGATCATTATACATTGTATACACATATGAAAATATCACAGTGTCCCATAAATATTTAAAATTAGTATATGCCAATTAAAAATAGTAATAAAAGCAAAAAATGTTTAGAAAAAAACAACAGGTAAAATCTTCTGGTCCTATGTTTTGGTTAAGAGTTTTTAGACGTGACACCAAAAGCACAAAAGAATAATTAATAAATTAGAACTTCATCAAAATTAAAATCATTTGCTCTTTGGAAGACCCTAAGAGAAATAGCAGAAGAGCTACAATCTTGGATAAAATATTTGCAAACCACGTTTCTGAGAGAGAAAACATATTTAAAATATATAAAGAACTCTCAAAACTCAGTGGTTAATAAACAATCCAATGAGAAAATGGGCAAAAGACATGAAGAAGTATTTCACTAAAGTGGAGATATAATGGCAATATGCACATGAAAAGATTTGTAAATCACTAGCTATAAGAGATAGGCAAATTAAGACTACAATTAGATATCACTACATACCAATCAGAATAGCTAACATAAAAGTAGTGACAACACCAAATGCTAGACAAGATACTGAGAAACTAAATCTCTCAAGCATGGCTGGTGGAAAGTTCCAGTGACCACTTGAGAAATTAGTTTGGAAGTTGCTTTAACAAGTAAAAATACATGTTTACCATACAATCTAGCTTTTGTACTCTTGGGCATCTGTCCCAGAGAAGAGAAAATATACTCATGCCTGTAATCCCAGCACTTTGGGAGGCTGACGCAGGCAGATCACGAGGTCAAGAGACGGAGACCATCCTGGCCAATATGGTGAAACCCCATCTCTACTAAAAAAAAAAATACAAAAATTAGCTGGGCGTGGTGGTGCGTGCCTGTAATCCCAGCTACTCCAGAGGCTGAGGCAGGAGAATTGCTTGAACCCCGGAGGCGGAGGTTGCAGTGAGCCGAGATCGCGCCATTGCACTCCGGCCTGGTGCCTGGCGGCAGAGCCAGACTCTGTCTAAAAAAAAAAAATAGAAAAAATTCCTGTACATCATTGTTCATAATAGCTTTGTTCATAATAGCCAAAAAGTGGGTAAAACCAAATGTCTCTGAATAGGTGAATGATTAAACTAACTGGACATCCACACCAGGCAATACTACTCAATAATGAGAACAAGTGAATTATTGATACGCCCAACAGACTGGATGAACTTGAAGTCCCTTTTGCTGCTAATTCTGTTGTTTTAACATTTTCAGATGACAAAACTACAAGAGTTGAAAAACAGATCTGTGTTTGCCTTTGGTTTGGAATGGTGGGGGAGGTGGAAAGGGGTCATTGCAACTATAAAAAGGGAACCAGGAGAAAGGTCTTTGAGATGAAGGAATATTTCTATGTCTTGATCAGGATGGTGACTACATTTGTGATAAAATGACATAGAAGTAAACACATGCTTTACTGCAAAGTTTACTTCCTTATTTTCATAGTTGTGCTATAATTATGTAAGTTCTAACTGTGAGGGCAAACTGGGGGAAGAACACATAGGACTTCCCTGTGCAATCTTTGCAACTTCCCATGAATTCATAATTATTTCAAAATAAAATGTTTAAGAAATAACTCGTCTTCAATCTTCAGTATCTTTCTAACAGAATTGCCTTTTTATTGATGAACGGAAATGACGGGAACATTCTAGGCCAGTGATTATATAGAAGGTCCTAGGACCAGCATGAGTAGCAACATCAGCACCACCTGGGAACTCAGGAAAAACGCAAATTCTCATCCTGACTTCAGACTCAGTCAGAAACTCTCAGAGTGGGCCTAGCAGTTTGTGTTTTAACGAGCCTCCTGGTGAATCTGATGCATGTTGAAGTTTGAAAACCACTGGCCCAGGGCCAATGAGTTCTAGTCTTGTACGAGATCATGCCTATAAGCCTGAAGAAAAGCCATATTCCCTCCAGCGTGTTTGTATCCATGCTCTCTCCATACCACGTGAAAATTAACAAAGTGCTGCACATTGTGCTCCAAAGAATCTCCGTATGATCATACACTCGAAATCACATGAATACTGAGCATTTCAAAGTAAACATATTCAGTCATTAAAATTAACTCATATTTACACTGTTATGATTATGCTCTTCATTCACACTAGACCCAGATTTATTTAAAACTCTAAAATGTTAAATTGCAGGTCATATTTAGACACAAGTGCCTTTCAATAATGTAAAATCAGAATAATAATACTGTCCTGCCCACCTCACAGGATTTTTGTTAAATCATAGAGATGATTTATGCGAAGGATCTGTGAAATATTTCCACACCCCACACAAAGAGTTTCTATTAACTGACTGAATAATAATGTATATTTCAATATTTAATAATAAATATTTTTTCAATATTCTCAATATTACAATGATCACTTCTTAGCCAATTCTCACGTGGCCAGTGGCTTACATACTCAATCTCTAACCTTCACGGAGGATGTTCATTACAGATAATTGTATTTACATATGGGCATGTTGACTCTGAAAGGTGGAATAAATGCCCATGGACTCATCATTGCTGGTCAAACTCATCTGAAGCAGACTAGCAGATTCCAAATAATTGCACTGTTCTTTCTCATTGCATCTCTGATCTCTGGCTTTCTCAGTTACAAAGACACTTACTGGATAGCAAAAAAAAAAAAAAAAAAAAAAAAAAAAAAGAAAAAAATTAAGCAGTCAGCTGATTTTCTTACTTTTTGATCTAAAACATATTCAAGTTATCAGCTGTGAATAATTGCCAATAAACGTAGCGAAAAGAAAAATGACTGTGATTGCACACACATAACCATAGAACTATCTCATGTTAGAAAGTGAGTTTGCATCTGGAGTTTAAACTGAAAAAAAAAATTAGCAGCCCTTTTTGTGGAAGACTCCTTCACAAAAGCTGAATTTTATGAGTTTTCTTTGTGAAAAATAAAAGGATGTTTATTGTAACAGGAACAAGTGGAAAGGAATAAGGGGGGAGAAAATGATATGTCATTAAATAGTTAAGCTGACTTTCTAGAAAATGTCTCCAAATGATGACCAAATTCTTATTTATTTGAATAAAGTGATAAATCTATGGAAGTAGCGATGAAAATATTTCATATTACAATCACCTTCTCATGTCAAATGCTTTGAAAGTTACTATTAGCCCCGAAAACTATAGAAGTTCATGGTCTCAAAGTAAGTTTGGGGAAGATAGTCAAGTAATGCAATAGCTGATCATGAGCTGGAAGCCACTGCCAGGAAAGAAAGAAGGCAGAAGGCTTTGGGTGGATTTAGTAATAGGCCTACTGTTTCTGTGGGTAGATCAAACTGAAAGCATGCTCTATTACATCAGAGTGATGAACCTGCTCAGCACATTTCCTCTACCGGCAGGTGAAACTAAATTTGTTTAAGTGGCATAATCTAAAATTGTCTGAAATCAACAACAACAAGAAAAAAGGCACTCCATGCCAAGTTTGGTGCCCTCCACAGAGACAGCTCACTGCAAAACAGTCACTTTAACATAGAAATGATCCTGATTTGGATCCAAATACTGAATAATAAAAACGCTAGATTTGAGGAAACTATATTCTTTGCAAAAGTGTGATAAGAGGTGGGAGCAATCCAGTGGGATAAAGTAATGGAATTCTACAAAGGCCAGCAAGGGGAAATGGAAAATATTTAATGACAAATTAATGTATGCCCAAGGGTTAGGAATGTCACATACCAATAAGTACACCCGGAATGAACAAAAGTCAACGTGGATAAATCAGGAGGTGCAGAAAGCAATCAGGGTATGAGAGAGGAATATGTGAAATATAAAACACTACCTCCAGATGTAGCAGAGGAGATTATAGAATGAATTCAAGTGTAAAAAATATATAAGAAAAGCAAAGATGAAAAATGAAAGGAAGATTGCAGGAAAGTTTAGATAAATATCAGAACATTTTTCAAAGAACTAAGGGTAAAGAGGTCAGCATAAGAGACAGTAAATGTTGAAAGACAGAGACAGGTAATTTATTGACCAAATAATGGAATCTCAAGAATTAAATGCATGCTTTATTTTTCACAAAAAATAAGGGAGTGAGTACTTGGAGGCATAAGACAGATTCAGGCAGAGCTTGGTGAAATGATGCAGTGGCTGAAATGAGTGATCAAGGAATTAGGGTATATGAAAGTAAAGAAGTTTCTCTTTTTTTTTTCTCTTTTACTCAAAAGACATTAGTAAATGTTAAACTTGGATATCTGAGAAAACATCATAGAATAAATTTATGCCTAAAAAGAAAATAAATTCTCTATATCTTAACCTTTACTGTAGATCTTGTTTATATTCTGTTTAAACTGCTTGAGTTGAAAGTGTTCTGCTTTGAGAAAAAATTCCCTCCCATATATAAGTATATAAATGTGTGTGTGTGTGTGTTAAGCTAACTTTCCAGGAAACATAAATTCTTATTTATTTAAATAAAGTGATAAATCTATGGAACTAGGATGCAAGTATTTTGTATTACAATCGCTTTCTCATGTCAATGGCTTTGAAAATTAATAATAACCCCCAAATGTACATACGTTTAGGGACTCAGAGTAAGTTTAGGGAAGATCATCAAGCAATGTTAATAGCTGATTATGAACAGGAAGCCACTGCCACTAAAGAGAGAAGACAGGCTTCGGGTAGATTTGGTAATAGGTTATTTGGTACACACACACATTTATACACTTATGTATGGTATATGGGAGAGAGTTTTCTTCTCAAAACATAAATATACATATGCATATATATAATACACATATGCATCCCTCCATACATAGGTATCTATAGATTCACATATATATGCATGTATATATACAAATACATACACACACGAATTTCTCTCTATATACACGTACATATAAAACATATACCAACACACCTATATCTGTATTTATATATTTACATTCATATGCAGAGATACAAAATCTGTATTTGGAAATAAAAACATACATGAATTCAACTGACTGGAAACCCCTCTTCTTGACCTCAACGTACTCTGACATTTCAACAGTTTAAATAACTTTAATAGTGTCTTTTGTTCTTTTCTCACTGAAATGCTCTGGATAGCTTATATTGGGAACACATTTTATCAGAAAAATACTTAGCTGTAAAGATTATCCTTTGGGCTTCCAAAAGAGTTATTTGTCAGATTTGTTTTCGGCCTTAGTACCTGACTGAATATTTACATACTTTAATGTTAATTTTAAATTGCAGACCCCACGAAAACCCTGTTTCTGAAACAGTGCCCCAGTGGCAAAATGCTCCTGCTCTCCACTGTACCAGAAGGTTTCCTCACCATGCAACCCCATGACCACTGTCTCCTGCCTTCCCCTCTCATTCTCTCTGAATCCTGGAGCTGCATCCTTTGTGCTGTTTCTGGGAGGAAAGCCTGCCTGTTAGGTGACTTCTCCATCCATCAGTCATATTTCCCCCTGACCTTCTCCCACACTTGGATCTTATATTTTAAGTATATTTTTTGCATTATTCAATTAGATTAGAAGGTAATTGATGACAGACTGTGTACCTACGTCATCTCTGTACCCGCCATAGTTCCCAGTTTAACACTTTAAAAAACTATGTTTAACAAATTACAGAAAACAAATAGCCTCGTTTAGGCAGAAGCTAAGTGATATAGTTTGGATATTTTTCCCCTCACAAATTGAGTGTTGAATTGCAATCCCCAGTGGTGGAGGTGGGTTTTGATGGGAGGTGTTTTTGGCTCATAGGGGCAGATCTTTCATGAATGGCTTGGTCCATCCCCTTGGTGATAAGCGAGCTCTCACTCAGTTCACCTGAGATCTGCTGGTTTAAAAGTGTGTGCCCTTCACCCACACTCTCTCTTTCTTGCTCCTGCTTTCATCATGTGAAATGCCTGCTCCTGCTTCACCTTCCACCATGAATAAATGCTTCCTGAGGCCTCCCCAGAAGCAGATGCTATGGCCATGCTTCCTGTATAGCCTGCAGAACTGTGAGCCATTCAGTCTCTTTTCTTATAAATTATCCATTCTCAGGTATTTCTTTACAGCAGGCGTCCCCAAACTTTTTACACAGGGGGCCAGTTCCTGTCCCTCAGACCGTTGGAGGGCCGCCACCTACTGTGCTCCTCTCACTGACCACCAATGAAAGAGGTGCCCCTTCCTGAAGTGCGGCGGGGGGCCGGATAAATGGCCTCAGGGGGCTGCATGCGGCCCGCGGGCCGCAGTTTGGGGACGCCTGCTTTATAGCAATGCAAGAATGGTCAAAATACACATTTCACATTGCATGACTGTATCAAAACAGCTCATGTAAGCCGTTAATATATACACCTACTGTGTACCCACAGTCTTTTTTAAAAGAATGGCCTAATACACTGAACATGCTTGGCAGCTACGTACTACTTTCAGTCAGGAGCTAAAAGCCATCTGTTACGGTGTCTTCAAATGTATGATGAATTTATAATGTGCACATACAGAGCCCTTGTTATCTGCATGGTTATATAGGTGTGATAGAGTATTCATATTTCAATATATAGGCATGATTTTAAAGCAAATAAAATTGAATCGTATGTCTTTATTCTGTTCAACATCTTATGTTTGTCCTTAAGAAAAGCTCATGGAAACCAATCTTCAGTCCCTTCTTTCCATCTATGGCCCCTACGTTCATACCACGATGGTGGGTGTGTCAAGACTCAAAGGCAAGGACATTATTGGATTACTGACTGGAAAATGCGTTTTTTTGCTGCACCTGATAAGAATGTTAGAGACTCTTGAGTCTGCAGGCTGTAGCTTCTTTGGATTGCTTTAATCACATTTTACTGTCACAGTAAGAGAGATTTGGCGTAGCCGCCTGCCTGGAGAAACTTAAGGCCTCAGATGGGCCGCTTTACAAAGTTTTTTCTGAGGACCAAGGCATTAAGTTTCTTAGAATTTTTTCACAGCCACATAGCATATATCTAATACACATTGCTAGACTTTTACATTTTGACTACTAGCTTGAAATTTTTTAAAAGTTAAACATTCATTAGCTCATGACGGTAAGATTATAGGGAAGAAAACATTTCCTTATAACAGCAAACACTATCAATTTGAGGTTTTCTATGGAGTTCACATTTACCTAATCATTCATATAATTAGTTGGGAAAAAGAGTAACTAACTTTTCAATGGACTCATATCGAGTTCTACTACTGTATATGGCAGAGAATTCAGGTCATGAAATGTTAACTGTGTTCTTTGAAAAATTCATTCCTTGAAAAAAATTCTTGTAAAGTCATATGCAAGAAGCTCTCTGAAGCTGCTGGCAGCCCACCATTTCTATCTGTGACATACCAAAGACCACAAACCTCTGCAGTTAGAGAGGAATTAGAGTAATCAGAAACAAAACAACAAAATATCTTGAAACTGACAAGGTAATTCAAGTGAGTCACTGTGAGACACATGCACATATGAGGTTTAGCCTAACACATTTGATGGTTTAATTGAATATTTAAAGGAAATCATGAAACAAAATAACAAAGGGAATTTATGGACACAATTTCTCTTGAATTGAGAATGGTTTTTTATACATGGTGCCATATAAATAAACACAAACCCAGAGGGTCATAGCATGTTCCAGAATGAAAGAAAAAGACCAGTGTTTTACAAATCAAAAGAAACAAGGAAAAAAAAAAAACAGATTATTTCAGTCTGTTCCATGTTCAAATACAATTTTACAGGTTCAGCATAGAGAGTCAAGAAAATGGCATCAGGGAAGGTCAATCCAGGTATTTGAGATGATTATGAAAGTAGTCATTATTATTTAGAAACAAATAACCTTGTGTTCACAAGAACAGAAGACAGCTAGCTGCTTTCGGCTCCACTGTATTTTTAAGATTTTCTAAACATCGCTGGGTCCCCAGAAAATGGAACTGATTCTTGCCAACTGGAGTGATATGCTACCATTAAGTGTCACACTATTTTGTATTGCACTGTCAAATCTCAGCCCCAACACTTTGCCTGGACCAGCTTCACCCAAGTATAGTTTGATGGAGCTTCATCCCCAAATGACACTGTTTCCTACCCTCCCTTCCTGATTTCTCAGGGAAGAGGGACCATGAGGTGCTCAGGCTTGCAGGCTACAGAGCTGGGGAGAAGGGGAGGTTGGTGCTCCCGGGGCCACCCTTGACTGACGGAAAACAAGGGCTGATGGATAAATTCTTCAGCTCTCATCCCCCACAAGCTGATTCTAAGACACATTTTTCAAAACTCTCTGGAAGTTTAAACAATGAGTCACCCTTAGTGGTGGCCAACAAAATCACATTTCACATAAACTTCCTTCTCACAACACAAGCAGTTTGCTCAAGCTTTTCATGCAGGAGGACACAGATTAGATATATCACAGTTAGAATTTCTTTTGAGAGAGGGAAGGAGGGTCTCTTTTGTTCTTTAACAGTAGAAATAGATGGTAAATTTGAGCCTGTCTACTTCTCCTTAAGAACACACTATGACTTGACATACACCTGAGTGTCTTACATGTATGTGGAGCAATGGTGCTGGATGAGAGCTCTTCACATGTTCTGTTAGCCAAAAGGGTTGCCATAAAATACAACCATCTCAGTGATATCTAGGTATTTTAGTCCATTTCTGTCAGCCCTTTACTTTTGGTCCAGAAAGCTAAATGTTTAGTTATTATTCAGTGAAACTCAGAAGTCATATATTTTCAGAACGGTTGTACAAGCATTTTGTTTCACGTTGTGTTGTGTTGTTTTGGTGTTAGCATAGTTTTATACCCGGTACATTTCTATTTCTTACTGTTCTTCACATTCAAAATGTTTCCATGATTCCTCCTCCATGTTCAATTTCAGGATTAAAGGATTTATAAAAAGGAGCAAACTTGTATCAAAATGATTTTCTTACTGTGCACCACACCAAATACCAGGCATTTTATGTGAATATATAAAAATACATTGGCACTAGTTTACAGAGCTAGGAGCCTGCCCTTGATTTTTGGTTTCTGAACCAATAATTAAAGAGTTTGGATATTGTCATTTCCATCCTCACCACACTAAAAAAAAATAAATAAATTTTTAAAAAGCCTAATAAAATAAAAAGCAACACCTCTTAGATCCACTGGCGAAGTGAAGTCATAGGACAAATTGCCACCTTGAATGTTGAAGAGACAGGTGGACCACAGCTTACGACAGAGAAACCAATGCCAGAGGCGGAAACTGGTAAGACACTTGCACAGTATTTGACCAACTGTTGGGAATGGAGTGCAACTAGGTCGAGAGAAAAAAGTGCTGAGAGGTGGAGGGAATGTCACAGGCTCAGTGAGGATCCCAAAACTGTGTGAATTTTACTCGAGAAGTCCACCCAGGTTTTTACCGTGAAGAATGGAAAAAAAATTCTCTCTGACAGAGAGAATGGAAAGGTAAGCCGTTGACACATACCTAGAGTGTTCTCTTCTCCTTAACGAAGGCCTTCTCTCAAGAAAATCTATTTTACCAGAGACTAATCAAAACGCAATTACCCAATATTGCTGGTTAATACCAAATACCTGACTCTGGACCACTCTAACCCATGATTTAAAGAAGGGAACTGCCCAGCTCCAGCTCCTTCCAGCCTTGGACATGGAGGAAAGGACAAAACCAACTCAGAATAAGTAAAAGACTGAGAACAAATTAAAGGATTGTGAAACATCTCCCCTGTCTTCCCACCTTCCAACCCTTCTAAGGCTCCTGTATAAGACCAGGGAGTTTCATTAAAAGAACGGTACAGTTCAGACTCTATTGAAGATGGAATCTCTAATGAACCCAAAGATCGAAATAAGGGCATTAAAAGAAATTTTAGCCTCTGAGATTACAGAAATAGCAAACAACAAACACAGACTAAATTCTAGCCAGACAAACTAAAGACCTATTTACCCCAGTTCTTTATACCCAATATGTCCTATTTGGCTTTCAACAAAAACGTTACAAGTCATGGAAAAAAGCAGAAAACACAGTCTGAGGAGACAAAACAAGCACAAGAACCAGACTCAGATATGGCAAAGACTTTGGAGTTATCAGGCCAGGAATTTTAAATGATTAATTTGCTAAGGGTGCTAATGAAAAAAGTGGAAAACATCAAAGAACAGATGAATAGTAGAAGCAGAGAGATGGAAACTCCAAGAAAGCAAGTCATTTACAACATCACAACACTTTTCTGAGACTTACTAGGAAGTAAAAGAATCGTTCATGCCGCCAATATGGTAGCCACCAGGGACCTTTGCTGACCCAGGGGAGTTATGGACCTAGGGGAGCAGTGTTTTTATGGGAGGTGGACTCCCACTCACTGCCTTCCAGCCACATGAGGGAATGTTCCAAGATATTTTCTTATCAAGAGTTGAGATACCTGACCAGGCCTGGTGGCTCACATTTGTAATCCTAACACTTTGGGAGGCAGAGGTAAATCACTTAAGGCCAGGAGTTCAAAATTTGCCTGGACAACATAGGATCTCCATTTACACACACACACATACACACACACACACACACACACACACACACACACACACACACAAAGGAGGGGGAGAGAGAGAGAGAGAGAGAGAGAGAGAGAGAGAGAGAGAGAGAGACTTTTGCAAAAAGAAATACCTCCAAAAAAAAAAAGAGATTAAATTATTGTTTCCCGTTTGGAGTTATTTTGTGGACACTATAGCTCATGGGGTTTACCCATCAGAGAAGGTAGATAGGTGTCATGCCAGACACCTATTAACTTCAGTAGGAATGGTTCCAGGTCCAAGAGGTGGAAGAAGAAATCCAGGGCCAGCAAAGGAGATGTCAGATTTTTTAAGCAGGAAACTTACATACAGGAATGGTCCAGTGGCAGCGGACTGAACAGGAGAACTGTAAATGCTTGCAAAAAGAATACAGTTTATATATTATTTTCACTTAGCACCTTCTTCCTGAACCTTACAACTGGAAACCTTCATTTAACCTGAAGCAAAGAACCTCAATCCCCTTTATGGTCCATGTTTCACAAGAGTGACAGAAGGTTTAGATGTTCCTCATAGATAAGGAATAGATCCCTGGGTTGGCCATTCCCATATTTTTTAGCTTGGAATTCTGAACACATATTCAGGTGTGTCTGCCATACACGGTCACTCTCAGGGTATGCTAAAGTTATTGCTGTCAGGTGTCTCTGCCAAATGCTAGGCATGAGCCATCTTTTTAGTACTCTTGGATAAAGAGGCTTTGGGACATGAGGCCAGTAGCAGGAACAGGGAAGGGGTAGGAGATGTCCAGTAGAGATGCATTTCCCACGTCACGCACTGTTAATTGCAATTTCTCCTCTGAAGAACTTACACATGAACCCTCCTTAAATGTATGCCACAGAGGACATCAATAGTCTATCAGTGGGAGTCAGAAGCACCATTAACTAACAAGAGAGCACCACCAAAAAAATATCAACTAGTTATAGAGACTTGGTTTTTTTTCTCTCTCTTTTTTCATCCCTTCCCAACACATGGGAATAACTTGTCCTTGGAGAGAGAGTTACAGGAAAGGAAAGTTCTCCCAGAGGGAGATCATACCATTTTTCAAGCAGTCAGGATTTTGTCTCAGCTTGATCTTGGCATTTTGGTTGAGAAGCAAAATTAAGCCCTTTGAGCTGTAGGGTCCATGAAAAAAACAACTTGCTTTGTCAATCTGTGGAGGGAAGGCTATTCCAGCATCCCAGTTCTCCACTTCTCATGTCTCCTCTCTGGATAGGCATAGGGTCACATAAACTCACTAGACCTCCTGCCAGAACTCCAAATGGGAAATGACAGCTTAATCTTTCCCTTTCAGACTAATGTTTTAAGTAAAAAAGTGATTTGATACTCAAAATAATCTGAGAGTTAAGAGACTCACCCCAAATTTCATTAAGAGCCTAGCAGCAGAGACCCAAGAGCAATGTCACCAACACTGACTGGAGAAAGGTTAACTTTCTTCACCTTGTTACTTCTCCAAGCAGAGGTGGGACTATACACCAGTTGTAAATGTCATGGAATTTAATCCGTCTAACATCTTTGTGATGCCTGTTTCCTTATCTCTGCTTTTTGAAGAATATGTGACTGAAGTTCAGGCTAGTTAAGTCATGTCCCCAAAGTCCCTGTGAAGATGGAATTAAACCACAGGTGGTACTTAGGGTTCAAAGCTCCTATTCCTTTTACCGTATTCAATTGCCTTCATAGAGAGTAGAATCTGGTAACCTTCTAAATTCGTAATATTCCAGTTGAAATTTGGCACGCTTTGTGTGAAGCCCTACACAAAGAATACTGTCATGTTTTATGAATTTACATCACAAATGGATAATTATATTATTTCTAAGTTTCGCAAATGCCTCCGGTTTTTTCAAGGAGAAAACAATTTTAATTTACACTATGTCTAATTATATTTGTATAAATCGTGTTATCAATTATAATCCATATTTTCACATTTTCTTAAGCATCCATTCAAATTTGGGGTCGTTTTACCTACTGGCAGTGCTTCTTAATTTTTTTCCACGGAAGAGCACTAAACCACAAACTGGTAGTTTAAAGGATCCTGCTGTTTCAGATCCCCTTTCCTTTAATCTGCGTTATCTTACACTTAGAGTATTGTAATACCTATTGTTACTACTACTATCAGTAATATTTCCCTTTCTATTCTTCCTCAATGTTGTACCATTAATTTTCCATTGATTCTTAAGCTTTCAAAATGCATCTCACAAATACTCACGCACTCTTCCCAACCACCAAGAAGTCAGACTGCCGCTGCCTCCCCCATGCCTGCATTTTCTAGCCCCATATGTCTTTCTTGCACTGGAATTATTTCAAACACTACTGAGTGGCCAGCAAATGTAATATCAGAATGTCACTTAAGTGGGAAGAGGCTGAGGATTTTGTCTTTGAGAGGTTGGGTTCACCTCTGAGGAACACATGAGAGTACTGTAATTCTCTATTTTTCTTTTGCTCGGAGAAAGTTAGTGTGTCTCTGCCATCCACCTAAAGTTCATTTAATTGCATGTGAAGCTATGGAAATGTTGGTAGCTGCTGACCATTGTATCCACTCTGCCTTTGACTTCTTGACACACATCCTGCAGTCCGTAGTTTTAAACATTCACATAAAACTGCTCTTGCTGTACAAAGCTGCAGCCTATTTTCTTTTGTATTCCCCTGTGTGTATGAGGATCATAATCTCACCTCCCTGCAAAATACTGAGTATTTCTTTTGATTTTACTGCCAGGGCGAGAATGACAGTATCTGCTTTTGCAACTTTCCTCATTCATGCAACCATGCAGGATGGACCAGTCATTACTCTGACGTTTTTAGGGAACTGGTCTAAAAGGAGAAGAAGCTGTGTCTTGAATGAGGTGCCATGTGAGGAGAGAGAAGGAACTTTGAACCTGGTTTGAGGACAAACAGATTTCCCAGGACCCTAATTTAATTTTAATTATTTATTTATTTTTGAGATAGAGTCGCACTCTGTCTTCCAGGTTGGCGTACAGTGGGATAATCTCAGGTCAAAGCAACCTCCGATTCACGGGCTCAAGTGATTCTCCTGCCTCAGCCCTCTCAGTAGCTGGGACTACAGGCATGCACCACCACACATGGCTAGTGTGTGTGTGTGTGTGTGTATACTTTTTGCAGCGAAACAGGGTTTTGCCGTGTTTCCCAGTCTCCAGAACCCAAATTTAATGTGCTTTTGATCAAAACCAAAGTTTACATCAATACCAAAAGTCAAGGGAGAAACTAACTCTACCTCTTTGATGTTCTAAATGCAGGAAATCAGCTTATAAATTGTCAATGTTAAGCCAATTTTTTAAAAAAAAATTCAGTTCAGCCTTACTTGTATCCCTTCTTACTTGCATTTAACTTGTCCATAGGGACAAGCCAGATTTTGTTAGCATATTCTGGTCTTTAAAGAAGCATTCGCAGGATACTGATGAATAGATTTTTTTTGGCCAGATATTTGTCACGAAAATTGCTGAGACCGAACTGACACAAGATTGGTAAACACCTCTGTAATAACGTGAAGGTGAAATGGGGAGAAAAACTATAGCTTTGCTATGACTTTGATGGAAAGCCAGCCTCCACCCCACCCCCACGATCAACTAATACTAGCAAATGAAAGTGCTCAGCATATGCTAGGAAAAAAATGAGTATGGTTTTCAATTCCCACTGATGTCATTTCTGAAACACTTGGCATAAGACCTATGAGACTGGGAGGCTGTTATTTGGTTTTACTCATTCTGAAAATTACAGGGAGAAAATCATAGGCTGGTATCAGGTGTCCAAATCTTCATCTCAAAGGGTGAATCATAAAACTATTATAAAAAATGTATCCTGCTGCAGTGACAGCTGTCATCCCAAATCTACCCAGTGCAGAGAGCTGTGGTGACAGTCATTAATGCTTTAAATGTGAGATTAGGTTGTGGTGTTTAATGGTGTGGACAAGAAACTTTTTAAAAAAGTTATTGGAAGTAAAATATCACCCCGTTGATAATGGAAAAAACAGCCTAGGGATGTGAGATCATTTACGTAATTATGCAAAGTATTGTATATTGATATTATTGTGTGGCTTTTGTGTGTCTTTCTTACTTGTGAGTAGGTGAAGTTTAAATAAAAGGGAGGACTCATTTTGTTACTGTATCTTGTGATGTGGGCCGATCAGTCCTTATCCTCAACTGCTATTTTAGAAAATGTTCAAAGTATCATTATAACAAAAACAAAGGATCATAGAATTTTGAAGAAGAACCTGTTTTAGACGAAAGGGAAGTGAAGGTTTGGAGAGGAAGTAAATCTCAAGCTTACATTTCTATTATCATTTAGCTGCAAAAGAAAGACTAGTACTTAAGTTTTCAATGTTTTGTTTGGTAATGAGTCAAATAATACTTTAATAACTGGAACAAGGCCTAAAATTTTTTCGTCTCAGGCTTTGCTGTTGCAGTTTCTTACTAAATTAGGACTTTGCCTGCAAACATTTGGTGCCCCTTGAACTATGACAGAAAACTCAGAACGCTGATGGTATGCATTCTGATTTTTTAAGCCGAAAAGTTAAGAAACTGCAAAACTGAGTCTCCAAATGGACTCCCATAAAATCAATTGGAAAGACAAATCCAACAGGAGTCAGGGGAAGCCTCTTTATTGAAGTGAACTATATCAGAATGCCATAGAACTAAAAAAAAAAAAAAAGCATATAGAATACCATGGAATAAAATACCAGCAAAATATCATGGAAGGAAAAAAATAAAATAGCACTGGACTTTCTCACTCCCATCCCCTCCCCTCCTGAAAATGCCTACATTCCCAGTGCTTAGAAAGATCATTCCAAACTTAGCAGGTCATTGAGTGCAGTGCTCTGAATGTTTGTATCTCCCCAAAATATGTATGTTGAAATCCTAACCTCCAAGAAGATAGTACTAAAAGGTGAGGTCTTTGGGAGGCAATTATGTCCTGGAGCCAACAGCCTTCATAAGTGGGATTAGTGTCTTTAGAAAAGGGGCTCCAGAAATCTCCCCAGCCCCTTCCACCCTGTGAGGGCATCTGTGAACCAGGAAGTAGGTGGTCACCAGATGCTTAACCAGATTGTGCCTTGATCTTGGACTTCCTAACCTTCAGAACAGCGAGAAAGAATTTTGTTTGTTGCTAACTTGTTTATAAGGATTTTGTTATAGCAGTCTGAACCCACTAAGTCACCAACATTCTGAGATAATTTACTTTCCCTGACTACTCTGTCACGCTCTTCTTGGAAACATGTCTGGGGCAGAGCACCCACCCTCATCTCTTAGGTCAGTCTGTTTATCCATCAGCTTCTAGAAAGTAGAAGAGCTGTAATAAATCACAGACTTGTGATGATAAAGAGAAGAAGGAAGAAAAAGAAGTACCTCGGAGCTTGAAAGATGAGTATTCCTACAGAGAACCAAAAGTTCTCATTATTTCATTTTCCACCTTTCAAAAACTTAGCACTCACTCCATCTGTAGTGTATTTCCTGAGATCATATGCTGTCAAGGCATTAAAATGAAACAAAACAAAACCCAATAAACCATTTTTGTTATCTTCAATGTGATCTTTGGATTAAACCATTTGAACATGAGTTATGTGAGGTTTGATTCCATAGAGTTTATTAAAGTAAATGGTCTTAGCAAATCTGTCTGTTCCATTTGATTCTGAAGAATAATTGGTTAATGAGAGAATGATTACTTTGTTCAGACATGATTACTGAAGAAATCTTTCATCCATATGTTGCTGAATAATAGGAAATACTCCAGTAAAGGGGAGGACAATGATTAGAAGAAATAAGATAGCTCAAGAAAATATTCCCTAATGTGTTTCTACATTTTTTTTTAAACAGGTCAATTCTAAGTAAGTGTAGAGTTTCCTCCCACAAGCCTAAAAATGCCTAACAGGATTAAACTGTTTGCTGAAAAAGCACTAGATAGGTTTCTTTGTCTTACAAATCAAAGAACTGTGACTTCTAATACCTTATGTGACCATAAAAGCTGTTTTCTATGCTAGTATCCTTTTTGTCAACTAATGTTATTCAGGTTATGACCTTAAAAGAGCTAAGCTAATCATTGATACTTTTCCAAATATTCATCAATATGTTTGGTTAAGTTTCCTGCACAGAAATTCACTGCAGGACAACTTGATAGGTTAGTCCTTTGAGCAGAGAATAAAGGACACTGGATATGTATCAGTTTTACTTAATTTTTAAATTTTAAAAGGCCTGTAGTGGCAAAGTGACCACTTGCTATATTTCAGAGTTCTCAGAAATCAGCTAAAATCAAATGAGAAAGCAGTTTGTATCAATAGAGCTGTTTTGGTTACCTTAGTTACTAAATGCAAAGATACATTAAGCCACTCTAAAGAATAGAGTTTGCCTTTTATCCTGAGGGTTCACTCATTCTTACTCCTCACCCAAATAAAACAAAAACAAAATTTTAGTTTTAGTTTCATATTACAAGTAAGAAAATAGCAAACCAATTCATTGCCTTAAATTCATATCTGGACTTTTCTGTACATGACTAATAATTTTTTATGATAGAGCTATATCTTATTTCTTTAGTTATGCTGCACAAGTAATAACTGATTGCATGCAAGCTAAGCACCTATGAATAGAGCTGAGGGTTGTAGTAAAATAAAATTACAATTAAGATTATTTGCTCAAAGAACAATGCGTTATGGGCACCCACTCAGAGCAATTCACAAAGAACACAAGCTATTTCAGCTAGGTTGCAAAGGATACTTAAGAGAGGAAAGATTGAATATAGAGAATAAAGTTGCTGTTGTTCTATCAAAGGGAGGAGGAAAAACAACGGGATGGAATGGAATCTAGAACACGATTCCAGAGTTAGAACTAGTGATCAGCTTTTAGAAGGGATAACCATTTAGAAGGACTAGGGATAAACTGCCTGGTAGAACAAAAGAGGCAAGAGTAACTGTAAGATTTTTAGACAAGAAACACTAGTAATAAAGCAGCTATTGCAAAAAGTCTTTATTCAAAATTTTCTAATTAACTTTAAGCAACTATAAAGAGACCTTCTCTTTTAGATTATAAGGGCATGGGGAATATATTAGGTTTTATTTATCTTTCTCTCCAACTTTTAGCCCTGCTCTCAAGCTGGGAAAGTAAGTAGAAACATTGGAATAGTTAGAAGCACACAGCATAGAATAATATGGAGTAGCATAATGTAGGATGCATGCAGGTTAATAATAATTTATGGAAATAATTTTAAGAAAACAGACACTATTCATTGGGAAAGCCAGGAAACAAAGATGCCTTTTTTACCCCATTACTATACAAGTGATATTTTCTGGGGTGTAAAGTAATAAAAGCCTTATAGCCCTTAAAAGGATTTAATAACTTTGACACCTGAAGAATATACTAGCAAGAAATCTAGAGATGTAAATGCATCTTCAAAAAAACCCTACTCTATGGATTAAGAACTTCCTAGTAACTTTAAAACAATTCTCAGTTCCTAGGCAGTCAAAGAAGGAGCTAGGGATGGTTCAATATGCCTAGAAGAGAGGTTGGCAAATGATGTGCCCCAGGTCAAATCTGGCCCAATACCAGTTTTTATATAACCCAATAGCTAAGAATGTTTTTAAATTTTATATGATTGAAAAAAAAATAACAGAACAAGATTAATATTTCATGCCAGGTGAGAATTATATGAAACTCACATTTCAATGTCAATAAATAGTTTTAGTGGTACACAGGCATACCTTGTGCTACAGCGGCAGAGCTGAGTAGTCACGTTAGAGATCGTATAGGTTGCAAAGCTTAAAATATTTGCTACTTTCTGGCTTTTCTCGGAAAAATTTGGCAGCCCCTGAATCAGAGAATCCTTTATTTATTTTTTAATTTTTGCTTTGAAATAAATGTATTTCCCTTTGTGTCTGTTCCCATGGAGTAAAGTTTGATTAGCATTAACTTATGCTAAAAAGCGAGTTTTTTTTTTTTTTTTTTAAGAAAGAGAAATGGAATTTTTTTAGTGGTTATTGATTTCTCTGTTTCTGAAAACACTTGGAAAAGTCCCAGGTTCTTCGTTCGTGTCTACCACTGGGCTGGTATCTCCTCAGCAGTTTCACAGACTGCAAGCATATGCTGTTAGTGGAAACAGAGTTTTTTTTTTTTTTTTTTTTTTTTTTTTTTTTTTTTTTTTTACCCATTTCAAAAGTATTTATTGAGCATTGTCCTAGACATTGGAAGTGTGGCAGAGAAAAGGACGGCCAAAATCTCTGTCATCACAGAAGAGATATTCTTGTAGTGGGAGGCAGCAATAAAAAGTAAACAGATGAACCAGATAAGTTGAGATTATTGTAAGTCATATAATGAATGAGGGTGGAGAGTGATTTGGTGGGGATAGGGGAAGTTATGGAAACAAGGAAGGGCTGTCTGAGGAAATTATCCTTGAGCTGAAGCCTGAATGAAAGAAGAAATCAACCATGCACAGAACCCAGGCAAGAGTGTGCCAGGCAAAGCAAGTAGTAAACACAAGGTCTGTAGGCCAAGACCAACTTGTGGTCGCCGAGGAAGACCAATTTAGTTAGGAGGTGGGGAAGGTGGTGAGAAGAAAAACAAGGCAGAGGAAATCAAATTGATAAACAGGGAGAGACATTTAAGTTACTGGCTTTTGGGTCATAGTCAGATGTTTGAATTTTTATTCTAAATACAACAGGAAGCAACTGGTAGACTTTTAAATGGGTAGAAGGTGTGATGTACGATTACATTTTCAAAAAAGCCATCTGGTTGCTATGTTTGGACCTTGATTTCATGGTTGCAAGAGTGGAGGCAGAGACTATTGGGGCTACTGCAGAAGCGGGTGAGAAATGGCAGCTGTGGCGCCCACACAGACGGTGAGAAGAGGAGAAACATGAACTATGTTTTGGAGGTAAAGCTGAAGTCTTAAATGTAGATATGTAAAGTGAAATAAAAGGAGGAAAGTTAGAAAGAAGCAAAATGATTCCAAGCCCATATATTTCTGATGTACTGAGATGAAAGTCAAGCTAGAACTGGGAGGAATCCAGCCCTGGCAGTGCATGAAATCACCAGGGTTGGAGAATGAAAGTAAAGTTTCTGTAGGTAGACCAGGAATAAACTCAGAATCTAAGAGAAAGGAGAGGGTCCTGGGGTAGATGCAGTGAAACAGATCCTGCAGCCAGAAGTGAAAAACAAAACAAAAATCAATCAAAGGCACTAGCACAGGATGATGGCAATTCACAGCGGAGCATCTCGAAAGTGAAAAAAAAAAAAAAAAAAGTAACACCAAACATTTTGAGGTCTAAAAAACCCCAAATTAGGAAAGCAATCAGGTGTTTAGTTTTAGTTTTGTTTTGTGGAGTTTTCTGTTTGTTCATTTGTTTTACAGAAGAGAGACTTGCAATTGACAGGATAGGTATTGTCTTTTGAGTTGACAGCCTTCGATGGACACTCACTTGTGTTAAATTCACGTAACATGGAAAGTTAGACAAAGTTTGAATACATTCACTGCGAAGAAAGTCCAGTTTTCAAGATTGATAAGAACAACCAGGTTATCTGGCAGAGGGACAACCCCATTTCAAAGTACTGCAGTCCTAATGGTGGCTCCCACATGCTCAGATTCACACACATGAACATTCATTGCCTACGTGGCCTTTATGTAACTCTTGCAAATTCTCTGAAGCTTAAGAGGGGTTGAAATTTGAAAATAAAGCCATTAGCTACAAAACTTTCATTTATAACTTTGTATAATTTAACTATATAAGTTAACTACATGAAAGTTAACTATGTATGTTCACTATAAAATCATATAACTCTATGATTTTAAACTATGTAAGTTCTTTTGTATCACACTACATAGAGTTTGTAAGTCTGAAAAATTTTAAAGAGAATTCAAAGGTTTTACTTTTGTATAAAGGGTACGAATTTTGGCAATTTCTGAAACTCTAATTGAATCCATATTCCTCTACGGACAGGTAAGCAAAGTAAGGCAAAATGGGTTAGGACTTGCCTAAAATCACAGACACAGTAGCATGTCTAGTACCCAAATCCCAGGTTTTTTTTCTTAAGAGTCAGATTTAATTGTATATTTAACCACAGAAAAAGAGGTCTGCCCAGAGTTGACCTCTTGCAACAGACAGAGCAAAGAGCCGCAGCATACACACAATGCTAAGAAGGTCTGATTCCAATAAGATACTGGACTAACAAGCACTTTTCTTAGCTATATTTGACACTGTAATCAGCCTCCTTTAAGAAGAAAAAGAGTGACTTAGAATTAAAGTATTTAGTTAAAATATTTCTTGGATTTTTTTTTTCCTAAATTTCTAAATTTCTTAAAATATTTTCCTCTAGATTTCCACAGACATGACAGCTAACTTTTTCATTAAGATCCCACATTTCCTGCTCTTCATCTGTTCTAGTTAAGGGTTGGCAAATGCAGAAAAAGGTCTTCAAGGTTTTCAAGATGATTTATTTAAAAGTTGTAGATGGACAACTTACGTCCAGCCTCAGTGTATTCACGTCAGTTTCCCCACCCCATCATCAGAACGACAGGCAAAACTCTTATTCCAACAGCCTGTTTCAGCGTAGCATTATGCTTACTGTTTTTGTTTATACCAAAAAAAAAAAAAAAAAAAAGAAAAGAAGAAAAAAGGAAAAAGCTTAAAGCGCTACTTTTCTTCTCTTCATTTAGAAGCAATCAGTCTCCCTCTCACTGAGCTCTTACTATAGGAAGCCACCGTCCAGAATTACACCACATCAGCTGTGTGGGAAAAATGCATGCATTGTTTCTTTTTTCATGAGCAAAGTAGTATTTGCCAGTTAAATCCCCAGGTATTTAGCTTTCAAACAGTCAGATATAAAATTAGCAAATGAAACATCTGTTCCTCACTATTATTTTATAATCACATTAATTGGCAGATGTCTGTAGGTAACAGAGAAAAGCATATCAACCATTACTTGTATTTCCATGGGGTTATGCTTGTGGCCACTGGATATCACATGCCTAAAAGACCATCTCAGCAAGAGATCAAGGTGACACTGGACTCAGAGAGGAGCTGGCTTTCTCCCTACTCAAAGTCTCCTGACAGTAGGGCCAACTGCCCACTGACAAGTGCAAACAGGATGCCCTGTTATGTGCCGTGGTAGAGAACCTTACCCTCGCTGCTGCCAGGTTTGGGTTTTCAATTATCATGTAGTTTGCACAAAAGCACTGTGCCAATTCAATTACTGCCTGATTAATGGAGTGTTGCAGGTTTATTTCAGGGGTCTAGCTATCTATTAATTAGCATATTGGGGCCTATACTCTACTGTTTTGTCCTGATATGCTTTGAAAAGTCCCCAGTGCAATTAAAAACTCTAATATGCTTTAAATAGTTATTTGAGAAAACACATCCAGACTTTTTTAAACTCCTCAGGGAATTTTAAGCACATCCAGATTTATTATAAGGCATCTAAAGTTTCTTTAAAAGCACATTCTTTTTTCCTCTACTAGGTGCTGGAGTGTATCTACATTGAACAGTAGAGCTCCTCTTTCTCGGATCTGCAAGAAGAGGAATCTTCAGAATAGATCTTGTTGGATCATTTCACTGCGTGGTTTGATTCCCTTCCTTGGTATCTACTGGAGTTTGCTTTGAATTGTAAACTTGATTAGGGGTTGTACCCAAACTGGAATCTTTCAAAGTTCCTGGATTGAGTTCCCTTGGTATTCAATTAAGCAACTATAGATGAATTGTGAATAATATTACATTTCCTTGCCTCTCCTACCTTTCTTTTCCTTTCCTGGAGATTGTCATTAAGACAATCCTCCCCAGTGGTCAAATAAAGAGCTACTTCTTAGTAGTCACTGTGAGCCACTGTTAGGTGTGAGTACAGATGGGCTAGGAAAACATATAGGCTCTTTTATTAGTCCTAGAAAATTCCACTGGGCAATTCAAGATATTAGAGGTGGCAAATCGATTCATTTGCTTGCAGTAGAAGACTCATGGAGGCTAAGGCTGGAATAGGAGGCTGTGGCTGCCTGTTAAGATTCAGGTTAACCATGTGTGTTATATCTTTGGCATTAAAAAACACTGACTATGTGATGACACTATAAGTATGAACAATAAGTGTTATGCATAATAAAGTAAGTAGTAGGCATATAAAATATATGATAGGTAAATATGTAACTTGACAAAATATATGTAATATATTAAGTAATATATAAAGCATAAACAACACATTGAGAATCTGGGTCTGTGGTCAGTAAATGAAATAACTGGGAATTACAGAGAGCAGAAAAGAACAGTGGACAGTGAGGAGGTCATTTCAAATTCACCAGTGGGTGATGAAAAATAAACAACACAGAAGCCAGGTGATAGATTTCCCAACATATTAAGATAGGAGCCAACAGCTGTGTCATGTGTCACTCACCATCTAAACGAAGTGTCTCCAACTATAAGATGGGGATAATGGCCTGAAAACTTCAAAAAATAATGTAATATTTCCCAATATTTTCCTCCGTGGTAGAAAGAATGTTACATTACATGCATCCGGTACGGCACAATTATTTCACAGTAATCATTCTATAAAATCTTCTCACACAGCAGTTCTCCAATTATTTTTGTGAATGAACAAAGTATTTACCACCATAGGTCCAATGGATTTAAGGTCTAACAGTATCCAACACTAGGCTAGGATTAATACAAAACAATTACATGGATACAGTTGCCCCCATACTGTTAGTCCATACAGGAACTGTTAGGGTTTACGAGATCAGCAGAACAAATAGGATATAGGATTATAAATATATGATGAGATTTATTAGGGAATTGACTCACAGGATTATGAAGGCCAAGACTCTGCCATCTGCAAGCAGGAGAACCAGGGAAGCTAGTGATGTAATTCAGTCTAAGTTGCAAAGCCTGAGAACCGGAGGGAGCTCTGGTATGAATTCTAGGGTTCAAAGACCTGAAACTAGGGGTTCTGATGGCTGAGGGCAGTAGGAGACAGATATCTCAGCTTAAAGAAAGAAAGAGCAAATTCACCCTGCTTCCACCATTTTGTTCTGTCGGACTGTAGATTGAATGAGGCCCACCCACAAGGATGAGGGTGATCTCCTTCACTCAGTCTACTAATTCAAACGCTAATCTCTTCTGGAAACACCCTCACAGTCACACTCAGAAACACTGTTTTATCAGCTATTGGAGCAGCACTACAGCAGCCAAGTTGACATAAAATTAAACAACATGCTAACCTAACTAGCACATGACAAATATGCACACAAAGCCAGCAGTGAGGTAAACAGAATAATATCCACATGCTGAGTTTTCCAGTCTCCCAGAATTATTGTACCTTAAAAACATTTGCTGGAGATTGGCCCAGTGCAGTGGTTCACACCTGTAATCCTAGCAATTCGGGAGGCAAAGATGGGTGGATCACGAGGTGAAGAGATCGAGACCATCCTGGACAACGTGGTGAAATACCAACCCTACTAAAAATACAAAAATTATCTGGATGTGGTGGGGCATGCCTGTAGTCCCAGTTACTCAGGAGGCTGAGGCAGGAAAATCACTTGAATCCAGGAGGTAGAGGTTGCAGTGAGTGGAGATTGTACCACTGCACTCCAGCCTGGCAACGGAGTGAGACTCCATGTAAAAAAAAGAAAAATTGCAGGAGATTAATAGGTAAATATGTCATCTGTCTTCAAAACTCAACACCTAACTGTGCACTTATTCATTTCTGCACTGATATATTTAGCTATCATCACTCAGTCCCTACACTAAGGACCATGTTAAGCATTGTACATGTTCTAAGTGTTGTTCTCAACTAGCATGGTGCTTTATTACTCTTTCTCTTATCTGCACGAAAGGACATCTGTCATAAATTACTATTTTCTAAGAAAAGGATCCAACAATTAGCTTTCGGAAATTTGTTTATCTCATAACGTATAGAAGGACAGTTAGAAAAAATGAATTAAGAATCATTTTCTATAATTCAGAGCTTATTACATTTGTTAAAGAAATTCCTGCTTGTCCAAAATGCCTACTCACTATAAGTAGAGACATAAATATTCCAGAAACCATCTACTTTTCCAGCAGATAACTTCGGGTATGAATATGCGAATTTTGGAGTCATTTGCATCTTGAAAGTGCTACCTTGAGGCAAGAAAAATAACATATTTCTGCCGTAAGAAAAACAGTAGGATTGTTAAAAGCATATTTTATAGAACAGTACATAAAGTCCTGGTGTGTAATTTTGAATAAAAGCAACTTTCTACCCTGTATTACCGTTGCTGGTTCTCTCTGACTCAAACCATCACTAGCTTTCCTCTTGAATGGTAACTCATTCAGATTCAGCCTACAGGGGATTATGACATGAAGCATTTGCTCCTGGGCAGTGAAGTGTAAGCAAGTCCAAATGTTTAGCATAGTGAAGGGTAAAGGATGTGGAGCCAACTACATCATATGCACTCCAGGCTCCAGGGCAGTAGAACCCATGTGACGTCATAGTACCCAGGAGTCCACAACCACACAAGTTAGGAAAGAAGAGAACTTTTGGGGATGAGTACATAATTTAGCAATGCTGAGGCAGTAAGTCAAAAGTTAGTGTTTCCAACTTTGGAAAATGCATCATTTATTTTATCCTCCATGCTCTGATGTATATTTACATCATTGAAAATGAACATATTAGGATCACTAAATATCATAACTGGTTTTTCAAATTCACTGTGCAAACCTCTAAAGTATCTCAGCCATACGTTACTTACCTGAATTTTTGAAGTTTGGTATTATAAGAGAAATTTATTCCATATGGTTCACAGTTAATTGAGAATAAACATGCCTCCCACATTCCAAAAAATACACATTTTTCTCACTTTCCACATTTAAAAAGTAATAAAGAAAAGGTCTTTTGAGAATGGTTGGAAAGTTTTGAAAAATGAGTTAAAGATATATTTTAGGTATTAAACAAACTACGTGATTTGAAAAACATATGCTTGTATTTTACCCATTGTTCCTACAGGGAAATTTAATTTTCAAAATATGTTTTTCTAATAAATGAAAGTAGAGTCTATGCAAACAAACAAACAACCTGGTTAAAGCAATCAGTGTTCAGAACAATTAAGAGAATACTGAGAACTTCAACAATGTACAGTAAATCATGTAACCAATCAATACATTTGACTTTTGAAGCTTTAGTTTCAAGATTGAAATACTTTTGAAAAATTTATTTCAAAATAGAATGCTGAACTCTCTATTGCAAAATAGTGTCACTCTCCTTGATAGAATTGATTAACGCATTTCCTCCAAAACAATATTTTAAAAATTTTGATTCAGAATATTTACTTAAGCAGTGTTCATATTTATTTGGTTAAAAACATTAAAATGCTTAAAGTCACTTTGAGTCAGTTATGTCAAGTGCCATGTTTAATTCACCTAAATTAAGTGGCTTTCTTATGCTGTTTTTGGATTTTTAAAAAAATATTTAATTTAAAATGTCATTAGTGAACTTTTCTGTAGTCAAATGATCATAAAATTTTTTAAAACTATTATTATATTTAAAGGCACATACTATGTTTTTCCTAATGTAGTACAATATGAAGGCAATGATACAAAACACACTGACTGATCATTTTTCTGCTTTGAATTATTATAGGTCAACTATTAAAAAGTATTTTATTTTATCAACTAAAATCATGATTTTAAAAATGTAAGCATTTCTGTGAAATTTCTTTTTGTACAGGAGAAAAATGAACGAATTTCTAGTTTTGCTCTGTATGCCAAGTTTCAGCCCAGAGAGTGTTTATGGTTCAGATATAAAACCTCAGAAATATGAATGTGAAGACAACCTTAACTACAGTGTTGCAAATGCAATGTTGTAATTTTATATGTTAATCTATCAATACACAGCATGTGCAAACATATGTTTATAGACAGGGAGAAAAGAACATACAAATAAGGAGATAAAATTCTTGTATCTCATTTGATGCTCTATAATTTCTATCAATTTATGAATGTTTTGTTTTTGTGTTATGATTTCATTTGAAGTTGACATAATGCGACTTGTGCTTATTTGCAAAGGCCTCATCACTAACATTCTCAAAGCTGACGCTGCCAGCCTTCTCAGGAGATGGGGAAGAAAGTTTGCCTGCCGGGACCATTACAGCAGGCAACACCAGGAAATCAGAATATTGTGCAATGGGAAACTTTGGGGATTTTGTTTTTGTTTTTGTTTTGGTAGGCAGCACAGGTATGCATTCAATTTTATGAGCACATCTGGTTTATCTACATTTCTAAATTTGGCCCTTAGGGTTCACAGCAGAAAATTTGTGGCAAAAGAAAGATAAAATGGTGCTTCAGCAGTCTTCCTCTACCCCGCTGAAGCAGGCCACCTCATTTGCAAACCATTATGAAACTGAAACGAAATTCAGGGACAAACAAGACAATTTATTTTTTGAAGAAGTCCCCTGTGCCTCTGTTGATGGCATGGTCCCCACCACGTGGTTCTCAGCCAAAGATTAAAGAAGGTCTGAGGCTGTGTTTGCTTCTTTTCTTGTGCTTACTCAAGTTACAGCAAGATTTTGCAAAACATTTAGGTGAAGTTATTACAAAATTAGCAGATGGCTTTAATTTTCATTGGGAATAGTAAGGCATATTCCAATTTTCCTTACTAATGTGATGGATGAGTTTTAGGAAGGTTTAAAATACTAAATTCAACATTGATAGTTGCAGAAAGAATGCAAAATTTTTTTATTAAAAGCTAGTATCAAAGTCTTTATGAGCTATTGGAAGAAAAGTTTAGAAAGTATATGGTAGCAAGTTTTATTATCTTTCAACTTTTATTTCCAGCAGACAGAATCTTGGGAATAAAATTCTTAAAATACGTTCTGTTTTCTGAAAAATAGGTCTAAAATAATTAAAGTTGATTTGGGGCTTATTTTTCCATAATACATCTGGCTTTTTCTGATGATAAGAGAAATAGATATGCATTATAAACAATGTAGACCAATACTAAGCCTAAACAATAAGAATTAAATAATAATAGGATTTCATCACCTAAACATGATCACCACACTAGCATGATTTTGTCTAACCTATTTCTACGTACATATATATAGCACAAATATTTTATGAAAATGGTATCATCCACATTTCGTAACCTTTTCTTTACCATTTAACTGTGAAAGTAATTACATAGGGGATTATGTTTATAAACATCCCCATGCCACCATGGCCACAAATATACATTTATATTCTCAATTTTATTTTCTAAATAGAAATATTATAGAGATACAGGTAGTTAAACAGTCTTCTTTCATTTGATCTATAAGTTTTTCCCAACATTTTGCTATTATAAATCAGGATGTAGTATTCTAGTATTTTTTCACTCAAAAACAATTTATTGTTGATCTCTGTTTTTCACATACTCTCTTCTTCCTTGCCCTTATTTCTAATAAATAATTTGTCTTCTTCTGATTAGTTTGTAAGGGTTTTTAAATATGATGATAATAAGACTTCATCATATATACCTGTCAGTTTTTTAAAATTTTAATTATGGTGTCACTTTTAGTCACCTAGAAATTTTTTAATGTACTCAAATATATCTGTGGTTTTTTATTATAATTACTGGAAGAAAAAAGCCTATCCATTTATACTGTATAATTGAAGTATTTTGACAGTTATCAGAATAAAAGTTCTCTCCATTTACATATTACTATTCATGTTAAATATAGTTTTACTAGTTGGTTCATTAACTCCAATAACAGTTTTATGATTTATTGTTTAATCATGTTCTATGTCATTTATAAGAATAGTGAAACTCACACCTAAAGTTAGCATTCATTTCCAGAATTATAAAATAAAAGATGTCTGTACAAAATAATTATTAAAAGTGATACTTATGATATCATAAATCCCTCTAGGGTCACCTCCAGACTTCAGTAGCATGAACAGCAAAATTCTTGTGCCACTTGGTGTATTCATTTAGCCATTTTTTTAAATAACAAATATTTTCTAAGTATCTAACAGACAGTGATCTAGGTATAAGCTACGTAGAAGCAAAGGAATATGGACATGGTACCTTTACCAATGCAGCTAAAATTATTGGTGATGGAAAGAATACTAAAATTAGAGTTACAAAAATAAAATAGTTTCAGTTTCCGTTGTTGAAAAGGAGAGGCAGTGATAGCTATCACACCTCCCAGTCTGGAGATGAGATGACATCTCTGTCAGAGTATGTTTCTCGCATGAAGGAGACACAGAAGTCCATCTATTACATCACTGGTGAGAGCAAAGAGCAGGTGGCCAACTCAGCTTTTGTGGAGCGAGTGCGGCGGAAGTGGGGCTTCGAGGTGGTATATATGACTGAGCCCATTGATGAATACTACGTGCAGCAGCTAAAGGAGTTTGATGGGAAGAGCCTGGTCTCAGTTACCAAGGAGGGTCTGGAGCTACCAGAGGATGAGGAGGAGAAGAAGAAAATGGAAGAGAGCAAGGCAAAGTTTGAGAACCTCTGCAAGCTCATGAAAGAAATCTTAGATAAGAAGGTTGAGAAGGTGACAATCTCCAATAGGCTTGTGTCTTCACCCTGCTGCATTGTGACCAGCACCTATGGCTGGACAGCCAATATGGAGCGGATCATGAAAGCCCAGGCACTTCGGGACAACTCCACCATGGGCTACATGATGGCCAAAAAGCACCTGGAGATAAACCCTGACCATCCTATTGTGGAGACGCTGCGGCAGAAGGCTGAGGCAGACAAGAATGACAAGGCGGTTAAGGACCTTGTGGTGCTGCTGTTTGAAACCGCCCTGCTCTCTTCTGGCTTTTCTCTTGAGGATCTCCAGACCCACTCCAACCGCATCTACTGCATGATCAAGTTAGGTCTAGGTATCGATGAAGATGAAGTGGCAGCAGAGGAACCCAGTGCTGCAGTTCCTGATGAGATCCCTCCTCTTGAGGGTGATGAGGATGCATCTCGCATGGAAGAAGTAGATTAGGAGTTTATAGTTGGAAAACTGCCCTTGTATAGCGTGCCCATGACTCCCCCTGCAGCCTTGAGTGCCCCTGTCCCACCTGGCTCCCCCTGCTGATGTCTGGTGTTTTTCTGACCTGTCCTTCGGTTGAAGGCAGGAAACAAGGGTGTTAAGCCCCCATTCTTTCCCTACTCTGACAGCAGGTTTGGATGTTGTGTATTGTGGTTTTTTATTTTGTTTGTTCATTTTGTTCTGAAATTAAAGTATGCAAAATAAAGAATATGCCGTTTTTATACAAAAAAAAAAAAAGAAAGAAAGAAAAGGAGAGGCAGGTCCTGCCTGAGATTGTAATTGGTGAACTCACCATAGTCTGGGGTCATCAGAGAGGGCTTTCTTGAAGAGGTGATATTTCATTTCAGCTGAGACATGAGAGATGGTTTAGAATTGGCAAGGTAAAGAAGAAAGCGGAGTATGTTCCAGGCAGAAGCAGAGGCAGGTGCAGAGCCAGTGACATGGGGAAGAGACTGGTACAAAAACGCTCTGAAATTAACAACTAAAAAAAAAAAATAGATAATTCAAAGGCATGACTAAAGGGCAGAGTTGTGTATGATGAAGCTGGAAAGACAGTGAGTGGTAGAATATGTAAGTCATTGCTGGCAGTGGTGAAGATAGCTTTAGGCTTGGAGCAACTGGCAGACAGTGTCGACATCTAAAGGGAGACCACTTAAGGTAACTGTGTTCCAGCAGGGCAAAATAGATAGAGATTAGGAATTCATATTTTGGCATGTAAAGTTTGAGATGCCTACAACATGATAGTATGTCAGAGGTGACCTTCATTAAATCTTAGATTGGTGATTGGATTCATGGATCTGATTCTCTGGAGGAAGGTCTAGAAGGGTTATTCTCAGCTAGGAGCAGCGACCCCTCTCCCCAGCAATACTTTTCAATGAATGCCTGGAGACGTTTTTAGTTTTCACAACCAGAAGAGAGGAGGGTATTTTTGGCATCAAGAATTTAGAGAGCAGGGATACTACTAAATACCCTATGAGGCGTATCACAGCTACTCACAAACAAAGGATAATCCCTCCCAGAATGTTGATAGTGACAAAATGGAGAAATCTTGAAATGAATCTGTAAGTCCTTAATTGGTACTTAAGGTTATATACGTAAATAGGATCACTGAATACCAGATTAAGAGCAGAAGAGGATCAGGGACAGAGTGGTAAGAAACTAATTGTTAAAAGTCAAGAAGAGGGGACACCTTCAAAGAATCAAAGGAAAAAAAAAAAAAAAACAGAGAGATGTGGCACCAAAAACAGTGCTTCTGCCATGATTTTTCACTAACATCAGTTTCATTAGTTATCTATTGCTGTATATCAAATTCCTCCAAAACTTAGCTTAGTATCCTGCAATCATAAACATGGATTACCTCACACAGTTTCTGTAGGTCAAGAATCTAGGAGTGTCTTGTGTGGGGGTTGCTGTGGCTCACAGTCTTTTACAAGGCTTCAGTTGAGTTTTCTACTACTGCTACAATCTTCTTAAGGTTAAGCAAGGGATGGGAAACCTGCTCCCTATTCACTACTGTGATTATTAGCAGGCCTCCACTCCTCATCAGAGGTTCCAGCACCCACCACATGAGCCCCACAGTAGGGCTGCTTAAAACATGACAGCTTGATGTCACACATCATTGCTGCCGCTCATTAGTTAAGAGTCGCTAAGTCCAGCTCACACTCAAAGGGAGCAGAATTAATCTCATCTCCCTGAGATGCTGTGTTTCTTTTATGGAATTCTTACTTGAGAGTACACAGTAGACATCTGGCCAGCCAATAAGTTGACTCAGCCTGGGTAAGGTGTTAACTCCACTTACATCTGCTCTGATGAGCAAAGTTTTTTAGTCCAAACATTTGACAGTGCTTATCTCAGAAAAAAAAAGCAGTTTGCTCTGCTTTTGAGGGAAGCAGTTTTTATAAAGAAGTGTGGCCTAGGGAGTAGTGGTTGGGTGTCAAAGGAAAAATAAAATCACCTGGATCTGGTAGAGAGGAGTCAACTACTTTAACCTAAGGGCGCTTCACCCTCTGCAATTACCTATAACCAGATTTTCATGAAGATGTTGGCTTATAGTCTACGTGATTTTTTTTTCTGTTGGTAAAAGAATAATGTCTGACTTTTGCAGCAATAATTAGTTTACCAAGATCTTATAAAGCTCAACACATGAGTGTAAACCTGAATATTTTCTAAAATATTAACTGATTATTGACTTTATCTGCCAGGGAAAAAGTTATTGCCAAAACTACGGATTTTATTTTTCTCAAGTGTTCTTAGTAAATAACATTACATGCCACTGCTCACATTGGCCCCAGGCTAGGAATTTTAAAGCATTTCCTTTCACCGGACTTGAGTACTAGAAACCAGCTTGAGTTGATGTTAAAGAAAAAATGAATTTGACCTACGCCTTCCTCACAGGCTATGACAACCTACCCAGGCACATTATTACTAGTTGATTATGTATTGATTGCTTATCCCATATACCTCTTTGTCCCTTTCTTCCTCTGTCTTCACACAATATTAGAAACTGAACTTTATTCCTGAGAAGAATTTACGGAGTTGGCATCTGGTTATTTGTGGGCATTTTTACAATTCTAATTTTTTATTGAAGAGGCTTTATAAAAATAGCTGTTTTAGAGAGAAGTGGATTCATTACCGTCATCCCCGTTGTAATGAAAATGTCTACCGTGAGCGTTATCTTCCCACGGAAATGTACTTGGGCCGAGAATGCCACTGAAGAACTCAGAGGCAGACTCTGCGTGTTGGCAGAAACACGTGGCATCTCAAACATTCACAACAGATGCTCTTTGGAATCACAAATGCTGACCATTGGCACCGTATTTGTGAAAACAGCTAATGCTGACCTTGCATTTATCTACCTCGTCTCCGCAGGCCATGCAGTGAGTATGGCAGACTGCTCAGCCTCCTCGGAGCTAGGTGACAGTGCTGAGTCCTTCACGAAAAACTTTACAAAGGCTCTATCTGCAGCATGCTTTCACTCCAGGACTTTTTTTAATATCACTCATTTTACATCAATATTATAAGCATTAAAAAGTGAAAGGGGCCAAAGCAATTTTTAAAATTATATGCTAACAAACTAAAATCAAATTACACATTTTTTTTCCACACTTAAAACCCATGTTATTAGTATAACGAGTCACACACATAAAAAACCCAAGGCTAAAGTGAAATATTCACTGCAGTAATCACTGTTAAAGAAATACAAGACTCTTATGAACTCCTGTCTTTCTGGAACATGAAGATAATTTCTTTGAAAGAAGCAATTCTCATACCATTATTTCGTATCGTCTTACAACTCAAGGGCCTGGAAGAGAATCTCACTCAGATTGAAGACTAAAACTAATTTAAAATACTGACGTTAAAACTGACTCATTTTTTGCTAACCTCCGTTATTAAATAAGTGAAATGTATATCATCAAGCAAAAGCCTCATTCTATTCAGAAATCTCAACCCAAAAGCAGGAGATCATCATTCTGACTAGCAGCAACGAAAGGTACTGAATTGTACATAACTGGAAGTTACTGAACTTTGCAACTAGCTACCTTTATCTGATGTAGCCAAACCATGTTTGTGCTTGATTGTACATTTCACGTTTAGATTCATTCAATATTCATTCATTTATGTTTGGCTGAGATAAGAAAGAATCTCCTAATGACAAGGTAACCAATGAAGCTTGTTTTACTAAAAATAATTTCAGCCTCTACAAGGATAGACTTTAGCAAATCAAATTTTATTTCCTCAACAATTCTATGCTTGTATCCCTTGCATGCCTTAATACTTTCTTGAGGATCTTATCTAAATGAGATAGCCACAGAGGCATCTTGCATGGTCAGTAATTTTAATTGGAATCTGTCACTTCAAGCATCTCAAACCTTTACAGATTCCGACTAGCACCATTGAGATGTTGGGAAAGTGTTCTTATCACAACTCTAAACCTAGAAAAGCTGGGAAGAGCAAGGGGAAAATAAGTCCTCAAGGTCATTCAAGGTTAGCAAGCAAGACGTGAAATCTAGTACTCCTGGCACCTACTCTGCAATTTTAACCAATATGCCATCTTGCTTATCTCTTTCTGATCTGCCTAATGAGCAGCTGTCGAGCATTAAGCAAAATCATCCCATCCCTGCTAAAAATACACTGTATATGCCAATTTTCAAAAAGGAAGCCAAGAAGACGATGTATAGTTTTCTGTGTCCAGGTGCTTTATTCAGTCCCTGGTCTTTATTTAGTTCTTGACGCATCCCAATAGTTGTCCTGTTTGCTGACACTTTCTGACAGCCTCAGAAGTCACTGCTGCTGGGAGTGGTTGCAGATCATTCCACATTCAAGATTTGAAGGAGGAAATCATACACCAGGGACAGGAAGTATTTGCAGAGCTGGAACTTGAACAGGATGACAGGAATATCCTTCATCAAACATCACACTATTTCAGTCACAATATTCCTAGAAAATTCCAGAAAGGAGCAATATGGGTAAGTATAATATTCACTGTATAAAAGAAGAATTCCCCTTCTAAAATTTACTTCAACCTTTTTAATTTAATGTCAAAGTTAGCACCCAATTGACCTATTCAATACAATATAATCCTTAAAAATAGGTAAAAGTTTTATCCAAATGTTTCAACAATAAAATAAAACTAATTGACTTATCACTGTAATTATTCTCCACATTTTAGGAATTCATCCTTGGGTTTATATTGAAAGTATTTTGCAAATATATTTTAAGATATGCAGTATAGTAATAAGTAACCTAGAAAACACTGGTTTGGGTTGCGGATACATCAAAGTATATTTAAACAACTTTTTTATACATTTGATATATAAAATGAAATATCTTCAATTAAATGCATTATATATTAAAATTACAAAGTGCTTTGCAGCTTACATGTAAATTAATAATTTCTTTTATGTTATGTGTCAAAAACTATGACATTTTACATTCATGAGTCAGACTGTGTTGAGTAGCTTTAATGATAAATATACAATACAGAAATTAATTTAACTTGAGATACATAACATAAATCATCACAATTGCAACTAGGATATGAGCTAGAGTTTGGTAAACAAACAGAGAAAGAGTTTTGAACAGGCAGATGCTGAAGACTTAGTATTATTAGAAGAACCAAAAGAAGGAAGGACCTGAAAAGAGTGAGTGTATACCTGTGTGCTTTCTAAGAATAGGAGAGCCAAGATCTTTGGCCAGGAGAGCAGAGATGTAAGGAAGAAGCAGCTCAACTTGTATGAGTGTAACAAAATAGAACAGTCATTTAATAGAAGCTAGTGCTTAAAAATAAAACAAATATATTTGTAGAGTATATTATGTTTTGCAGAAAGGCCAGAGGGAAATTGTAGAATTAATCTGTGAATGACCTCATCCCTAAAATCATGAAAGTAACTTCCACAGGTATCTCTTGGACCAGTCTATTACAAAAATAATGTGGGATCCAGCAGGTATTTATATCCAGCTGTATGTTGATTTGCATAAGGACTCCAAGACTGTTCAGATCCAACACTCACTAAGGAATACTGATTATTGCCAAATTTATGTAAAAAAATGCTAATTACCAAATAAATTAAAATTATGAGGTGTCTGTTTAATATATATATATATATATATATATATATATATATATATATATATATATACACACACACACATATAAATCCTGAGTGTATTCAGGTGAGAGTATATGTCTGCAAGTTATACCATACAATACGATATAGCTTGTAGTTTAATTTTATCACAGTGTTTTCAATGATTAGGAGATTTTAATTTTGATAAAACACAATTTATTACTTTTTTTCTTTAATGAATTGTGCTTTTGCTGTCTGTCTGCCTTGGACCATTTTTGCTACTATAACAAAACACCTTAGACTACATAATTTAGAAAGAACGGTTCTGGAAGTTGGGAAATCTAAGATCAAGGTATCAACAGATTCAGTGTCTGATGAGGTCCTACCTGATGAGTCCTCATGTGGTAAAAGGGCAAAAGGAGCTAGGTGCTTCAACATCTTTCACATGAGCACTAATTTATTTCAAGAGAGTGGAGAACTCATGTCTTAATCACTTCCTCAAAGTCCCCACTTCTTAATACTATCATTGGGTTCCAACAGATAAATTTTGGAAGGACGCATACATTAAAACCATAGCAGAGTCCTATTTGAGAAATCTTTGCCTAGCTCAAAGGTTTTCTCCTACTTTTTCTTCTAAAGGAATTAAAGTTTCATATTTTTAGATATATGAAAAAATTGGAGTTCCCGCTTGTATCTAGCATGAAGTTGAGCTTGAGTTTCTTTTTATTTTTTATATGGAAGTCCAAATATCTGTGGCAAAGACTATTCTTCTCTACTGAATTTCAAACATATTTGTTTGTTATTTATGGACTCATTTTATAAATTTTTACGACTACATTTTTGGAAAATAGGTGAAATATATTGAGAAATTTTTTTAAGTAATAGTCTTTTTGTTGGTATTCTTCATTTTAGATAGCATTGATTTAAAATATGTTGGTGTCTTGTGACTCTTTTAAACATCTTTGTTGAGGCATAATTGACATATAAATTTCATGTATATAGGGAGTGTGATTTGGTAAGTTTTGACATATGCATATGCCAATGAAACTACCAACACGTTCAAAATGATGACTGTATCAATCACCCCTTTGTAAACCCTCCCTCCTCAGCCTCCCCACTCTACCTCCAGTCAACCACTTATCCATTTTCTGTCATATAGACAATTTTACATTTTCTAAGTTTTACACAAATGAGATGGCAGCATATGTACTCTCTTTTGTCTGGGTTAATTCATGCAAAACAGTGATTTCGAGATTCATTCATATTCGTAAGTATATAAAAATTCATTTCTTTTTCCATCAATTAGTGTTTCATTGTATAGATACACTACAACTTATCAAGTCATTAACCTATTGATACACATGTGGGTCATTTATATTTTTTGGCAATTACAAATATAGTTCCTATAAACATTTAAGTACAAGTCTGTGTAGACATATCTTTTATTTATCCTGTAAAACTACCTAGAAATTATTAGCTGGGAATAATAGCTATATCATATTAATATAATAGATGTCTACCTAACATTTCAAGAAATTGCCAGACTATTTTGTAAGGTGGTTATATAATTTTACATTCCTACCAGGAATATATGAGTGTTTTGATTTCTCCATGTTCTTGGCAGCACTTAATGCAATCAATATTCTAAATTTTAGCTCTTTCAGTATACGAACAGTGGTACCTTATCATGGCTTTAATTTGCATTTCCCTAATGATTAATGATATTGAGCATCTTTTGATGTAGTTACTTGCCATCTTTATATGCTCTTTAGTGAGTCTTTATCAATCTGTGTCTAGTTTATTGAACTGTTTGTTTTTCTATTGTTACATTTTGTGTCTTCATATACTTAATTCTAGCAAGAAGTCCTTTTTTGGATGTGTAATTTGCAAATATTTTTAGCAGCTCTGATGCTAGGTTTTTTTGTCTCTTAACAGTGTCATTAAAAAAAGCATTTTTAAAAATTTGGTTGAGTTCAGTTTATTAAATTTATATTTTTTACGTTATGCATTTTGTATCATATGTGAGTACTCTCTCCCTAACAACAGGTTCCAGAGAGTTTCTTCTATGTTTGCTCTAGAAGTTGTATGGTTCTATAATTTAAATTTAGATGTAAATTTTTACTTTATATGTGAGGGTTAGGTCAGCTTTCAGTTTTTAAAATATGGATTTCCAATTGTTCCAATGGCATTTATGGAAAAGAATATCCTTCTGTATTGAATTGTTTTGCACTATTGTCAAAATAAAAAGAGGAGGATAGGATGGGATAAACAGGTTTTCTATTACTCTCAGTAAGTGCAAACAAAAAGTCTGGATATTAAATTTGAAACAAGCAAAGGATAACTGTGAAAAACAGAAGAATACAAACTGCTTGAATCTTGGGTTCCAAGGAATGAAGGAACTGTGATTTCCTTGGGTTTTCTTTTTGCTTAACTTACCCCAGAATAGGTGCTGGAGAAGCTGGCAACCTACAGATGCCAATGGTCACAGATGAAAATTATTCCCAAGTAAATCTTCCTTTCTTTAACCAAAGGGTGAGGAGAGAATAGATTTGCTTTACATCACAGGAAATTTGCAAACAATAACCACTCTACTACTGCCAAATACCAACATAAACACTGTGATTACACCCTCCACCTCTGACAGGAAAGGCTGAGTGGAGACCCTAGACTTCCATTCTCGGAGGTCTATAACAGTGCTTCCAGCCTGTGTCTGAGTCCAAGAGGGGACATGGGTCTTTCATCCCTGTCAGATCATAATTAACCTCAACTTCCCCTCTCCATGTCAGTACAAGGTGGCATTTTCCCCCACACCTCTTCACCCACCAGAGCATGTTCTACAACTCTGTTAAGAAATAAGATTTAGATAAGATGTAGAATCTTATAAAACTCCAAAATGTCCAGGACTCAACTGAAAATAATTCATTATACTAAGAAACAGTAATATCTCAATCAGAATGAGAAAAGAGAGTCAACAAAAACCAACAAGAGGTGACACAGATGTTAAAATTATCTGACAAGAATTTTAAGCACATCATAAAAATATAATAAGTCTACACAAAACATTGACAACAGGTTCTTGGAAACTTTGACTTTAGTACAACAAAACAACTTATAACAAAACCAATTTTTACCATAAACTAATTGATATAAATGAGACTTGTTTCTACAGCATATTTCTGGTCACAAAAATGTCACTAAACTTCTAAATAAAGACCTAAAGGCTCCAAATATTAAACACTGAAATAAATGTGAGTGATGCATACATTGAAGACAGATTAATTTTAAAAAGTAAGCTCATTATTTATGCAATTACTTCAGTTCAAAGTCATGGGTGACAGGATCCCATATAGGGAGGTCAGGGTTCAAGGCAGGAACCAACCCTGAACAGGATGCCATGCCATTTCTGGGTGCATTTGTACACACCTACACTTGCTCAGACAAGGGCCATTGAGACACACCCATGAACCTAACATGCACTTATTTGGGATGTGAGAAAACCCACAATACCCAACGAATAACCACACAGACAAGGGAAGAAATACGTAGACTGCATAGACAGTGGTCCCTGCCTGGGATCAATTATTTATTTTCCTCATTGTGATGGTTAATATTGTGTGTCAATTTTATTGGATTCAGAGATGCAAAGCTTTGTTCCTGGCTGTGTCTGTGAGGGTGTTGCCAAAGAAGATTAACATTTGAGTTAGTGGACTGTGAGAGGCAGACCCACCCTCAGTGTGGGTGGGAACCATCTAATCAACTGCCAGAATAAAGCAGGCAGAAGGTGAGAGAAGCAGACTTGTTGAGTCTCCCAGCCTTCATCTTTCTCCTTTGCTGGATGCTTCCTGCCCTTGAACATCAGACTCCAAGTTCTTCAGCTTTGAGGCTTTTGGATGTACACCAGTGGTTTGCCAGGGGGTCTGGGGCCTTCAGTCATAGAATGAAGGCTGCACTGCCAGCTTCCCTACTTTTGTGGTTTGGGGACTCAGACTGACTTCCTGGCTTCTCAGCTTGCAGAATGCCTACTGTGGGACTTCACCTTATGATCATGGGAGTCAATTCTCCTAATAAACTCCCCTTCATATGTACATTTATCCTACTAGTTCTGTCTCTCTAGAGAACCTTGACTAATATACTCATCAATGTTACAATGAAATAATGTTGAACAAAACAATGTTAATGAGGGTCTGCTATTCTTTAAAGAGAAAATGCATATGTAATTCAAAGAAGTGAAAAATACACTGAGCAAATAAATAGAAGATGTAAAAAAAATCAAATGGAAATTTTAGAATTCAAATACAATAACAGAATTTTTTTTAAAAAAAATCACTGGATGAGCTGAAGAGCAGAATAGAGAGAAGAGAGGAAAGAATCGGTGAGCCACACTATAGAACAACATAAATTAGTAGTCTGAACACCAGAGAGAAAACAAAATGAAAAAGAAAAATGAGCAGAGCTTCAGGAACCTGTGGAATTACAACAAAAATAGAATGTTCGTATTATCAGAACTTCAGAAAAGGAGAGAGCAGAACTAAAAAAGAATTAGAGGAAATATGATTTTATTTCACAGAAGTAATGGGTTTTCCGAACTTAACAACAATGAAAAAAGGTTAATCTATGAATTGAATACTGTTAAAAAAAATGAAGCAAGATAAGTCCAAGGAAATCCACACCAAGACACATCATAATTAAACTTTTGAAAACTAACGGCATAAACAAAATCCTGAAACGACCAGAGGAAAAAGTGGCAGGTAACTTATAAGGAAACACTAATATTGGTCATTGAATTATATTCAACGTATGCAGAAGAAATGTTTAATACAATTATATTTCTTATATGGAGAAGATAAGGTCATGTTTCTAAACTTAAAGTGAAAACACATTGATACGAGTAGACTGTGGCAAATCACATATGTACATTTTAATACCTACAGCAACTTATCTTCTGGCTAATTTTATTTGTCAATTTGGCTAGGCCATGCTACTGAGATATTTCGTCAAACTCTTCCGGATAATACTGAAACGGTATGTTTTCAGATGAGATTAACATTTAAATCAATAAACTTGAGTGAAACACATTTCCCTTCATAATGTGAGTGGGCCTCATTCAGTCAGTTGAAGACCTTAAGAAAAAGACTGACATCCCTAGTAAAAGAGAGAATCCATCAAGAAGACTGCCTTTAGACTCCAGCTGAAGCATCAACTCTCTCTCTCTCTCTCTGTATATGAATAATATTAATAATAATAATAAAAGTCATTGGATGGGCTGAAGAGCAGAATAGAGAGAGGAGAGAGGAAAGAATCAGTGAACCAGACCATAGAACAATATAAATTAGCCAGTCTGAACACCAGAGATAAATAAAATGACAAAGAAAAATGAGCAGAGTTTCAGGAACCTGTAAGATTACAACAAAACATAGATACAACACTTTAGATCCAACAGCACATATACACTGAAAATAAAAGAAAAGATTATATAAACAATTAAAAATAAAAAGTGACATAGTAATATTAGAATAAACTAAATTCAAAACAAAGAATATCCCTACAGAAAAAGGAGAGATTATGTAACAGTAAAAGGCAAAACAGAAATAAATTGTTAAAAATTTGTACATACACACACACATACAACAGAACCTCCAAATACACTAAACCAAAATTAAGAGTCGAAAGGACAAATAGACAAATAGACAAATCCACCAACGTGTTTAAGGACTTCGACATCTCATTCTCAGTAATTAAAGATACTAAAAAATGAGCAGGAATATAGAAGAACTAAACAGAATGAAGCAATCGGATGATACATCTTATTTTTTCGATGACACTAAAATGTTCAAAAAGATGAATCAAATCCTGAATTATAAAACAACCACCAACAAATTTAAAATAATTGAAGTCATGCAGCATATTTTCTCTGATCATAAAGCAATCTGCTAGAAATCAGTAACTGAAAGACAAATGAAAAAAAATTCCAAACATTTGGAAATTAATTTACAGACTTCTAAATACACCATTGATAAGAGACAAATTTGCAGAAGCAATAAATAGAAAGTGCACAGAGTTAAATGAAAATGAAAATACAAAACATTAAAATTGCAGAATGTACCCAAAACTGTGTTGAAAGGAAAACTACAGCACTAAATGCTGCCACTATGAAAGAGGCAAAGTTTCCAAATCACGAATCTAAGTTCCCACCTCGAGAAACTAGAAAAAGAACAAAATAAAACAAGATGACAGAAGAAAGGAAATAACAAAAAACATGCAGAAATTAATGACATTGAAAACAGAAAACGAATGGAGAAAATCAATGAATAAAAAGCTAATGCCTGAAAGAATCGGTAAAATTGAATAACCTATTGCAATATAAAGAAAAAGATAGAAGACAAAAATAAACATTTCCAGGAATATAATACTGGATATTTCTGCAATCATTTAAAGGATAATAGAAAAATATGAACAACTTTATGTTCATAAGTTTGACAAATTAAAAGAAATGAATCAAATTCTCAAAATTTGTAAACAACCAAAATTCAGCTGAGACAACCTGAACCATCTTGTAATCATTAAAGAAAATGGACACATAATTTTTAAACTGCACAAAAAGAAATCTTCAGATCCAGAGTAATTTACTGCAGAATTCAAACAGTAAATAATAATTAATAAAAATTTTACACAATATCTTTAACCAAATAGAAGGGGGACTATTTCCTAACTCATTTTATGAGGACCATATTACCTTGATTCAAAACCAGAGAAAGACAGTTAAAATAAGAAAACTATGAACAAATAGTTTTTTAGACACTGAAGTCCTTAATACAGTATCAGTAAATCAATTCCAGCAATATATTTCTAAGAGTATACATCATGACCTCATGGAATTTATTGTGGATTTGCATTTTGTTTCAGTTTGACGAACTTTCTTTATTATTTCTTGTAAGAGAGGTCTTCTTCAACATTAAAAAACACTAGCAATGTGATTTACCCTATCGACAAGCTAAAGCAATTTGAATTTTAAATAAAATTATTAAGCAAAAATACTTTTAAAATCTAACACTCAAGTATTGTAAAATCTCATCAAGTTAGGAACAGAGAAAAACTACCTCAGTTCATGAGGAACACTGGCCTGTAATTTTTTTGTTTCAGTGTCCTTGTCTGTCTTTGATAGCAAGGTGATAAGAATCTTATTAATTTGAAAATTGTTCTTCTTCAAAGGTTTTTAGTAGAGTTTGAAAAGGCCTGACATTAATTCTTCTTTAGATGTTTGGTAACATTCACTAGTAAAGCCAACAGTTTTGAACTTTTTTTACTTTGTTGGGAGGTGTTAGTTTACTGATTCAATGTTCTTATTCTTCATTGCTCTGTTCAAATTTTCTATTTCTTCATAATTCGGTCTTGGTAGGTTGTATGCATCCAGAAATATATCCATTTTTCTAGGTTATACAATCAATTGGTGTAAAATAGTTTATAGCTGTCTCCTATGACTTGTATTTCTGGAATCATTGGTAATGCTTCCTCTTTCATTTCTGATTTAATGTAATAATTCTTTTGTAAATTAATCTAGCTGAAAGTTTGTTGATTTTGTTTATTCATTAAAAAATAAGCTGTTTATTCCATTAATTTTTCTAGTCTCTATTTTGCTTATTTCTGCTCTGATACTTAATATATCCTCCCTACTGCTAACTTTGGACTTAATTTGTCTTTATTTTTCTAGTTTCTTGAGAAGTACTGTTAGATTATTTACTGGATGTATTTCTTCTTTTGTTTTTTGATATCGTTTACTGCTATAAACTCCCCTCTTAGAACTGTTCTTGCTGCATCCTATACATTTTGGTGTGTTATGTGCCTATTTTCATTTGTCTCAAGATACATTTTTTAAATTTACTTTTTAATTTCTTCTTGAATCATTTGGCTGATCAAGAGTATGTTGTTTAATTTTCATGTGTTTCTGAATTTTCCAAAATTACTGATTATTGATCTCTAGTTTCATATAAGAATAGTCAGAAAAGATATTCAGTATGATTTCAATAACAAATTTGTTAAGATTTGTTTTGTTGCCTAAAATATGCTCTATCCTAGAGAATTTTGTTTTTGTTTTTTTGCACTTGAGAAAAATGAGTATTCTCTTTTGCCATTGAAGGGAATGTTCTTGTTTGTCTGTTAGTCCATTTGATCTAAAGTGTAGTTTAAATCTAGTGTTTCCTTATTGCTTTTCTGACTGGATGATACATTGATTATCAAAGTGGGATATTAAAGTCTTGTACTGTTGTATTACAGTCTATCTCTCTCTTCAGACCTATTAATATTTGCTTTACATATTTAGGTGCTCTGATATTTAGTGCATGCATATTTACAGTTGTGATATCATCTTGATGAAGTTATTCCTTTATCCTTATATAATAATCTTTTTTTGTCTCTTTTTATACTTTTGAATTAAAGTCTGTTTTATCTGATGTAATTATAGCTACTCCTGCTCTCTTTTGGTTTTCATTTACATAGAATATCTTTGTTCATATCTTCACTTTCAATCTATATATGTCAGTAAACAGTACCCAAATATATGTTGCCTATATCACGTTTACTTCAGTCTGTTATATTTGGGTCATTGGTTGTGTTTTTTTTTGTTTCTTTTAATTGGATAATTTAATACACTATATCACTTTAATACACTTATAATCAAGGTAATTATTGATATATAAGTACTTACAATTGCTTGTTGTTCATTTTCTGATTATTTTGCTGACATTTTATTCCTTTCTTCCACTCTTGCTGTCTTACTTCATGGTTTGATGATTTTCTGTAGTTGTATGCTTTGATTCCTTCTTCTTTATATTTTTTTAGATCTATAAATTTTTGCTTTCTGCTTACCTTAAAGCCTACATAAAACTTATTGTAGTTATGACAGGCTATTTAAGCTGATAAGTTCAATCACATACAAAACTATATTTTTACTACTTCTACCTACATTTCATCTTTTTGATGTTATAATTAACATTATTTAATATTGTGTATTCCTTAAAATTATTATAGATACACTTATATTTATAGTTTTGTTCTTTAACTTTTCTATCAGAGTTATGTTATTAATGCGACAAAGTTTTACAGTATTCTGAACTTGACAAGGTACTTATTTAACCAGTGTTTCTTGTATTAATATGAATTTTCTTATTACTAATTAGATTCATTTTGTTTCAGTTTGAAGAACTTTCTTTATTATTTCTTGTAAGAGAGGTCTACTGATACGAACTCCTTGAACTTTCATTTGTCTGTGAAAGTCTTTATCACTTTTTCATTGCTTAAGGACATCTTTTTTCAGTAAACTATTCCTAGTTGACATATTTTTTTCTTGTTGCACTTGGAGTGTATCGACCTACTCTTCTCCTGGCCTGCAAAGTCTTTCCTGAGCAATCAACTGATAGCCTTATGTGTGATCACTTGTATGTGAGAATGTTTTTATCTTGCTGCTTTCATGAGTCTCTCCTTGTCTTACAATTTTGAGTTTGATTACAATATTTCTTGGCATGGTTTCCTTTGAATTGCATTTCATGGGAGTTCTTAGAGCTTCCTGTACCAGGATACTTAATATCTTTTCTCAGATTTAGTATGTTTCTTTAAATAATCTTGTGTCCATTTCGTTTTCTTTTCTCCTTCTTAAACTCCTATAATGAGAAAGTTAGCTGTCTAGCTGCTGTCCCATAACACATGTAAACTCTTTTTATTCCATTTAGTTTTTTTCTCCATTGCTAGGATGACTTTGAGATTTTACATTCTTTCATTTACTTCATTAGGTCTCATGTTGTTCTTCATTTCATTTTTTATTTCATTCATTGTATTCTTCAGCTCCAGATTTCTTTGCTTTTTATTTTTAAATATAATTTCAATTTCTCTATTAAAAAGAAAAGTCTCTTTTGTTTCACTTATTGCTTTTCTGATTTCGTTAAATGGTAGCTTTCTGTTTTCTTGAAGTTCACTGAGCTTCCCAAAAATGATTATTTTAAATTATTTTCAGCCAATTGGTAGATATCCATTTTCTATGTGTCAGTTACTGGGAAATTATTGTATTATTTTGGTAATGATATGTTTTCTCAGTTTTTCATATTCCTTGTTGCCTTGTGTTCATGTTTGTTAATTTGTTGAAGTGATTACTTTTCCAGACTTTACAGACTCTTTTCAGTTGGGAAAGACCTTCCCTTATAGGTGGGTGCAAAGGCACAGGCTGAGAAGGTTGGGATTGTTCTGGCTTCAGTAAGGGCACAGCAGCATAGTCTCAGTCCAGCCCTGTCAGGTAAAATCAATGCTGGCAAATATTTCAGGGAGCTGTAGAAGCCAACTCTGTGGATGTCCTCACTGGTGGTGAAGGATGTTGGAATTTTCAATGTCAAAGGGTGGTGAAGGATGTTGAAATTTTCAATGACAAAGGCTTCTAGGGCCCCGCCGATCTATTTTTCTTTCAACAGGAAAGTCATGGCCAAGGGATCCCTCTCGGCACTGGATCTGACTTGAGGGCATGCTTGCATCAGAGTCTGATGCACAACACCTGTGGAGTGGCCACGGAGCTGAATTCTAAAGCACAGGCATGCATGGAAGGACCATGATTTGGGGGTCCAGGTCAGTAGGGGCACCAGTGCCAACTGCTCTATTGGTGTGTGCAAGGTACAGACTAGATAGGAGCAGTGTCTCCAAGTCTGATGTAAGAGCATATGCAGTGTAGCCACAGAGTTGGGGTCTGAAACACTGGCAAGCACAGAGCAACTGCAGAGCTGAGACCTGGAGTGTGGACACAGGTGGAGCAACTGCAGCTCTGGAGCCAACGGTGTGCATAAGGTTGGGAGGCTCTGGCTCTGAATTGGTGCACCATTGACTGCTTCTTGAAAAGGGAGAGAGGAGGCATAGACACAGCTCCCTTCTCAGAGGATCCATTGCTGGGAAGGCTGCTGGTTACCTAATGGCAAAAAAAATGCTGTTGTCCTTTGCAGAGCAGGCCACTGGAGACCACAGTGGTGCTCCCTACATGGCTGATACTGATATTCCACCTTTATTTGTTTCTGGACATCTCCAAATGTTTCAGGTATGCTGTTCTTCTCAGTGATCTCTTCGATCTCTTCTGTATGTCTTTTCTTTTTCTTTTCCTCTCTCATGTATTGCTGAAGGTTTCTAATTGGTCCAAGGAGCCAGCAGAGCCAATGGTGCTTGCAGTGACTATGGCAGATAAGAATGTTAATTTGTAGTCTTTGGTATGTGCCTACAGGTAAATAATGGCATATGTCCTTAGGGTTTTGGAGCAAAGCTCTGCTATTCTCTACAGATAAATACTCTCAGTTTTAGAACAACATTTGGCCTGCTACTGTGCCTTAATAGAGACTAAAGTTTCAACCATGGCCCAGCAAGTTATCATGTGGCCTGAGCTGCCCATCATAAACTATGAGTTATATGGCCTACCAAGCCATAAGTTGGGCCATGTACAACACCAACATTTCACTATCAAATGGAAGTGGTATATATAAGATAGGACCCAAAGAGACCCCTGAAAGCACAAATTGCTTGAAGAATTGACCTAAATGTCTACTGTTCTCACCTCTCCTAAACTGTCTTCTGTCTCTCAGTCTGTACCTATGGCCTCATAAGAAGTTCCCCAAGATAAAAAGAGAGTAAAAGAGAATACTCAGGCCTGGTTTACAGAAGGTTCTGCATGATGTGCAGACTCCACCAGAAAATGGGCAGCGGCAACACTATAGCCCCTTTTGAGGATATCCCTGAAGGACAGTGATGAAGGGAAATCCTCTAGGTAGGCAGAACTTTGAGCAGTGCTCCTGGCTATTTACTTTGCTTGGAAAAAAGAAATGGTCAGATATGCAATTATATGCCAATTTATGGGCTGTGGTCAATGGTTTAGCTGGATAATTAAGAATCTGGAAGAAATATGATTGGAAAATTGGCAACAAGGAGATTTGGGGATGAGTTATGTGGACAGACCTCTTTGAATGGGAAAAAAAAAATTAAGGTTTTTGTGTCCCATGTGAATGTTTTGCAAACAGTGACCCTGGCAGTGGAGGATTAAGTCAGTAGGATGACCTGTTTTCTGGACACTAGTTAATCTCTGTTTTCAGCCATCCCTGTCATCACATAATGAGCTCACAAAAAGTGGCTATGAAGGCAGGGATGGAGGTTATGCCTAGACTTAGCAACATCAAGTTTTATCAGCCAGTGTCAACATGTATATGGCAACTGCCGTTGCCCAATCTGTAACCAGCAGAAAGTAACATTGAATCCCAGATGTAATACTATTCTCCTGAGTGATTCACCGGCTTCCCAATGACAGCTTCTATCACTGAATTGGACCACTTGCACCGTGAAAGAGGAAGCACTTTGCTCTTATGAAACAGACAGTAATGCTTCTGCCAAAACTACCATCCATAGACTTGTAGAATGTCTTATTTATGTCATTTCACACAGTGTTGCTTCTGATTAAGGAACTCACCTCACAGGAAAAGAAGTGTGCTGGTGGGCCCATGCTCATTGAATTCACTTGTTTACCATGTTCCCACCTTCCTGAAGCAGCCCATTTGATAGCATATTAGAACAGCCTTTGGAAGAGCAATTTACAGTGCCAGCTAGCAAACAAAATCTTGAAAGGTCAGGGGAATATTCTTCAGAAGGCTGTCTATGCTCTGAATCAACATTCAATACATGATACTTAATAGCCAGATTCCATGGGTCCAATAATTAAGGGGTAAAATTTGGGGTGGTACCACTCACCACTATTTCTATTGACCCACCAATAAAACTTTTGCTTCCTATTCCCGTGACATTATGCTCTGCTTGCCTATAGATCTTAACTCTAAAAAGAGGAAGAATTCTACCAGAAGACATATCAATAAATCAATTGAACTGGAAATTAAGACTGCCCCTGGCCAACCTGGCAATTATTCTGCTTCTGAGTCAACAGGATAAAAAGGGAGTTATGATGCTGGCTTGGGTGATTGATCTAAACAACCAAGGGGAACCTGGACTACTACTCCACTATGGAGGTAAAGAAGAGCATGTCGGGAATACAGAAGATTTCCAGGGCATCTCTTAGTATTGTTGTGCACTGTGATTAAGGTCAATGGGAAACTACAACAACCCCATGTACGAAGGATTACTAATTGCCAAAAACCTTCAGTAATAAATGTTTGGGTCACCCTGACACTTGAGTAACACCTAGTATTAGTCAGGGTTCTCTTGAGGGACAGACCTAATAGGACGTGTGTATATATATATATATATATATATATATATATATATATATATATACACGTGTGTGTGTGTGTGTGTGTGTGTGTGTGTGTGTGTGTGAAACGGAGTTTAAAGAGAATTGAATAACATGATCACAGGGTGAAGTCCCATAGGCTTTCTGCAAGTTGAGAAGCAACAAAGCCAATAATGGCTCAGTCCAAGTCCCCAGACCTCAAAAGTAGGGAAGCTGACAATGAAGCCTTCAGTCTATGGCTGAAGGCCTAAGAGTGCCTGACAAACCACTGGTGTAAGTCCAAGAATCCAAAAGCTGAAGAATGTGGAGTTTGATGTTCTAGGGCAGAAAAATTCCAACACAGGAGAAAGATGAAGGCCAGAAGATGCAGCAAGTCAGCAAGTCAGCTCCTTCCACCTTCTCCTGCCTGCTTTTTCTAGCCATGCTGGCAGCCAACTGGATGGTACCCAGCCACTGAGTGGGTCTTTCTGAGGGTGGGTCTTCCTCTTCCAGTCCACTGACTCAAATGTTAATCTCATCTGGCAACACCCAGAAACACACACATATACCCAGAAACAATATTTTACTTCCTTCAGTCTAATCAAGTTGACACTGCGTATTAACCACCACACACCTGTACCTGTAACATGAGGTTCGGAAACACAACCACCTTAGATGTTTGCTGAAAGCAAAGAAAATGCAAAGTGGGTAGTAGAAGAAGATAATTATAGACACCAGCTGCAATCATATGACCAATTACAGATGCAAGAACTGTATTGTCATCATGAGTATTTCCTTTGTATTTTGTCATGAATATGTTTGTGTAAACACACACATACACACAAAATATTGTTCCCTGTCCTATTCCCTTTTCATGTAACATAAGATGTATTGCCTTTATAACAAAGTACTGAATGTTGTTAATTTTATTCCATAGCATATAAGTTACTGGATATCAAGGAGAAGAGTAAACATCACTGAAGTACCATAGTTCCTGTTCTAGTATATGCCTAGTTGTATACAGGACACTTGTATCATGGCAGATAGAGTTATTACTTTGTTTATTTGGTACTTATTACCTTGCCTTTATTTAGACATTAAGGATGGTTTAAGGAGCTGCATATGAGTCTGGTTAATAAAGGTAGAATTTTGGTGATTAAATTTATGTGTCAACTTGACTGAACCACAGGGTGCCTACATATTTGGTAAAACATTGTTCTATCTTTAGAGGTATTTCTGAATGAGATTAAAATAAGAATTGGTAAACTGAGTAAAGCAGATTACCCTCCCTAATGTGGTTGGGCCACATACTCTCAGTTAAAGGCCTAAAGAGAACAAAAAGTGGAAACTCCTGTTGCCTGACTGACTCTAAGCTGGGACATTGCTTTTATCTTGCTTTCAGACTCAAACTGAAACACTAGATTCAAACTGAACTATTGGCTCTTGCTATGTGTCAAGCCTACTGACTTTTCCATTGGAACTACATCATCCGCTTTCCTGGTTCTCAGGCCTTTATAATTAAGACTGGAACTGTACCATTGGATCTCCTGACTCTGTTGCTGTTGACTTTGCTGCCTACAGATACTAGAACTTGTCAGCCTCTGTAATCACATAAGCCCATTCTTATAAATAAATAAGTACGTAAAGAATATCTCCCATTGGTTGCTTTTATGGAAAATCCTGACTGACATGTCAATTTTAACAGTCTTTGTCTTTTAATTGGTGTGTTTAAGATATTTATAATTAATGGATATTGTTATATTTTGATTTATGTCTAAGATTTTTATTTGTTTTCTGCCTATTCTAATTTTTATTCTTCTGTTTCCTTTTTCTGACTTCTTTTGGGTTATGTGACCCTTTTTTAATATTCTTTTTTAATTTATCTGCATCATTTTAAACTATGTCTCTTTGCATATTTTTTTAGTGATTGCTCTAAGTAGTATAATATGCATACATAGCCATTTTGCATTCACTTCGATTCAATACTTTATCACCACACTTTGAATGTAGATATCTCACCATCCTTCAAATAGTTTCATTTGCCCTTCACTCTCTATGATAGTTTTATTTCACACTAAAATTTCTACCACACTAAAATTTTCATCAAGAATTCATTCTTGTTTTCAATAAACATTTTAAAGAGTTAAGAGAAAATTATCTTATTATATTTACTTTTTAATTTTTATTTTCTTTCTTCATTTCTGATGTACCAAATTTCCTTCCAGTACATTTTTTTTCTTGTTGAAGAACTTTATTTAGCAATTGTTTTAGAGCAGATCTGATGTCAATAAATTATTCTTATCTGATAATTTTCTTTCATATAAGAACATATTTATTTTACCTTCATTCAGAAAGATATTTTCACTGAATAAAGAATTTTGGATTGAGAGTAAGATATTTTTCAGCACTTGACAACTTTCATGGTTTCTGATGGAAAATTCACTGTCATTTAAATAATATTGTATAGATAATGCAGTTTTCTATGACTTCTTTCAAGTTTTTTTTAATCTTTAAATTTCAGCAGTGATTGTGATGTCCAGGTATCTTTGAGTCCATGGGTTTCTTTGACTCTGTCTATTTTGGGAGTTGCCAAAATTCTGGAATTTGCAAGTTTATGTCCTTTACCAAATTTGGGCACTTTTAAGCCACTCATTATTTTTCAGTATCACATACTCCCTCTTCCCTGAAAAACTCCAATGACATAAATGTTGGACCTTCCATTGTTATTCCATATACTACTAGGATCTGCTTAAATTTTTTAATTATTTTTCTCTCAGTTCCTCAGATTGGATAATTTTTCATGCAAACTGACTCATTCCTCTGTATTTTTCATTGTGCTATTTAGGCCATCCAGTAAGTTTTATTTTCCTTTTCATTTTGCACTTAAAACATTTTTAATTTAAATGTTTTAAAAATTTTAATTCTAACATTTCCTTTTTTATGTTTTCTATTTTAATGCCGAGAAGTTCTATTTTTCCATTTGCTTCAAGAATTCTCAGACTTGATTGCTATACCATTTTTACATTAGCTGTTTTAACATTTTGCAGAATAATTTCAACATATCTAATTTCAGCACTGGTCCTTTCTCACGTGAATTGACATTTTCTTGGTTCTTTATGCCATGTAATATTGGATTATATCTGGACATCGTGGATATTATGTTATGAGATTCTGAGTTTCATTTAAACCCCATGGTGAATAGTGACATTTCTGTTTAAGCAGGTAATTAACCTGGTGAAGTTCAGGCTTTACGTTTTGACTCACCTTTTCTGGACCGTAGTCCCAATATTAGTACAGCTTTCAAAGCTTTGGCAGTGTTACATAAATCTGTCCATGTGCTTGCCACCCAGTGACCATTCTGGGATTGGGTAGTGGTGTAGCGTTAGTTCTCCAAGTCTTTGGTGTACTGGTTACGATTAGATCCATGTATCCACATTTCAGAGACAAGTCTGGGAAAGCAACTCAGTGCATTTGTTTATGCACTCCTGGAGTCATTCTTGAGGTGTAACATATTCACATTTTTTTTTTGTTTATTGCATTTTAGGTTTTGGGGTACATGTGATGAACATGCAAGATTGTTGCATAGACATATTCACATTTTTAATACCAACAGACGAAGGTCAAAGGGGGCAAAAGGCTCTACGGTAGAATCTAATAGTTCTAACAAGTTGTTTCATATATTTTGTGTCTGTTTTTACCTGTATTCAATAGGTGAGACAGGGTGGTATGTGCTTACTAAATCTGACTCATAAATCTTCCGACGAATGTATTTATAATCTCAGACAGTATTTTTATCTTTGAAAGTTTGATATCAATCTTTTAAAATTTCTCTCACTTTTTTTACTTAGGATGTTCAGTTTCTGCTCTAAATTATTGAACATAATAATTCAGTTATAATAAGTTTTAATCTATTTTTCTACTAACTATGTCATCTGTATTATTGCTAGGTCTATTTCTATTGATTTTTTAACATATTATTTGGGTCATAACCTTTCAATTCTTTGCATCTTGGTAATTTTGTATCACATGCTCAACACTGAGAAAATTACCTCGTTGGATGCTAGAAATTTTAGCATACCTATAGCAGTGCTTGATGCTCGTCCTTTGTTGCAGTAAATTATGTAACTATACTTTCATCTCTTAAGGTTTGCTTTAAAGCTTTTATTGGCAGATATAAAGAAACCTTTCATTTATGGCTAACTACGCCCCACTACTGAGGCAGTGTTCTTCTCAGTACTCTAACCAACGCTCCTCGAATTATGGAATTTTCTGTTCTTATAAATGGTATTACAAACATTCTCAGCTACCTGAGCTCCGCAGTCATTTCCTCTGTTCCTTTCAGGTGACTTTGCCAATCCTCAGATAATTTCCTCACATGCATGTGTTATCTAGTAGTCAGCTGAAAACTTGGCAGAGACTTTCTGAATATTTCTGCAGCACTCTTGTATTTTTTCTCTCTGTGTCTCTTTCTATTATCTTCTCTCTCTCTCTCTCTCTCTCTCTCTCTCTCTCTCTCTCTCTCTTCCCCCTCCTTTCTTTCACTGTCTTTCTCTCCCCACCTTCCCCCACTCCATCCTTGGAAGTTTTTTCTTTAGCTTCATCCTAAAAAAAAGTTTTCTGAACAGTAGGCAGGAATTGCATACATCACAGAGCTCGGCTCACCTCATCTCCATCACTTTTCTCAGGAGCCACATTCTGTGATTTTTGACAATTATTGCTATATATATTTAGTCCTGCTTTTCAGTTGGTTCAAGGGACAGCTAAATCTCTGTTACTCTATCTTGGCTGAAAGCAGATGCCACAAATAATGGGCTTTTAAATAATAAAATACTCTATTTTTATATATTTTAATTTTTTATTTAAATGTATCTACTTACTGAGTTTAACCTATAATCTAAACATATAATTATCTCTTACCAAAAAAAAAATATATTTAACCTTAATCATCTCCCAACTAGTTTAATAATGAAGTCTCATTTTCATTTTGCTTTATGATTTTCTTGACCAATGTAGGGATCTGAACAACACTTCCAGTGGTTTCCAATCAAATAAAATATTTCATGTTCAAAAACAACCACAGCTATATATGCAGTCATGATAATGATGATGATAATAATAGTTACTTAAAGATTTATTTTTGGCTAATTTTTGACAGATCCTGAGTGGGGTGCTTTAAGTGTGTTTTGCTTATTAAATGTACATAGCAAACCAATATTTCTGTTAATAACCTAACTTTACATATCAGGGACCTCAGTCTTTCACAGATCAAGTACCATTTTAAAGTCATGCAGCTGACAATGCCACTGCTCAGACAGGAACCCAGGTCTAATTGTACCTAGAGCTTTTCCCCCATCTAACTCTCTCTTGTTAACTGATGGGTGGAGACAGTAGAGCTGTATCAAAGTTTGATTCCTAACCACTTTTACTACTATCAAATTTATAGTATTAAAATTGGTATTATAACCAAAAAATAATTCAAAGAATTGATGTTGCAATCCAATGAGGCAGCTCCTCATTTGCATGAGAATGCATCACATACCTATATTTGATACATACCTGTATTTGATACCTGTATATCATACCTGTATTTGATACAGGTATGTGACGCATTCTCACGTAGAACCATCATCATTTGTTTACTTTGAATCTCACCCAGAAGGTTCTGAGCTGCTTGTGGGCAATAACTATATTTTATTCTTATCTGTATTTCAAGTGTCTCTCAGGCCAATACTCGCTCTAAGAAAATGTTCAATAAATGCTTATTAAATGAATGAATGTTTCCAATGTACTGAGCTAAAACCCATTTATATTATATTTCATTGCCTACAAAAATAGAAAAATAAAAGAAAATATATTTTTATAAGAAATTAGTATATAAAATTATATTATAAGGAGCATAACTTTTTTATTTTTTTATTGCATTTTAGGTTTTGGGGTACATGTGAAGAACATGCAAGATTGTTGCATAGGTACATACATGGCACTGTGATTTGCTGCCTTCCTCCCCATCACCTATATCTAGCATAAATTTTATTTTCAAACACACCCAAACTCAGATCCTGTACTCCTCTACCCCCACATAACTATATGCCCCACACATCCACACCCACACTACATGGTTGCTAAGATTGGCTAACAGATTTTTAACTGGGCATCCACTGAAATCTTCACATTTAGTGACTGAATTTCAAAAGGACTGTGTCTTTCCTTTTATAAACCATTTATAAAATGTTATGTATGTATGCACTTTTCTCAGTGGAAGATGAATAGTTTTAAAAATATTTTCAAAGGGATATGTGGTTCCAAAATACTAAAGATTCAATTATTATCTCTGAAGCTATCTCTTTCTCTCTTTGCACAAACAATAGGAAAAAAAGAAAGACACAAATGAAGCATGGAAGGAAGGAATCAAGTAAGCAAGAAAGAGAGAAAGGAAAGAAGGAAAAAATTTGAAGAGACGACTTTACAGCAAACTACAGTATTTTCCCATTTCTCAGTGTCACTTCCTTAATGAGTCCACTCCTACCACAACCATTCCACCAAAATATCTCTGCCAAAGGCCCCCTGCCAGAATAAATCTGCCAAAGGTAACCTCTGTTATCAAATGCAAAGCCTTTGTTCCAACCCTTAAATTATTGGATGTTCTGCTATATTTAATAATGTCTCTTTGCAACTTACATGCCAAGGTTCTTCCACTGCTTTCTCCTCCTTTCTTCAGCCCGGTATTTGATAGAGTTTGACCTTTACTGTAGTTGAACTCATCAAGGGCTACAGTTTTTACTACCATTTCCTATGTTAGAGAATTATTCATCTGGCTCTCTAGACACACCTTGCCTATTCAGAGTTACGCAGACAGGTGTCAGTTGGATATTGTCCCTTGAATGTTCCACAGGTTCTTCATCAAATTCCTTGACTTATAGCATACTTAGGCACATTCTTTCTGGGTTCCTTTTTTGACACATGCGTCCACTGAAGCCCTATGCTCCCACCATACCAAACTGATTTATTTTTTCCTCACAAACATTGTGTTTCTTTCACTTCAATGACTGAGTCATGCATGTTTTCATGAAGCTTCTTGAAGACAGCAGTTCTCTTGGAAGCCTTTCTCTTGCTTCTAGAGGACTGTGTTTAACTCTATCCTAGCACTAATCACAGAGGATTGTTTCCTAGTTTCCTGCCCTCTTAGGCTTTTAGCAACCAGGCAGCAAGGACTCTGTCTCTCACCTCTGTACCAACCATGTAGCTGTATCAGTCAAAGGTTGGCCATACTGAGCGATTCCCCAACAAAAATTTGCTGGATGATGGGAGGACAAGTCACTGGGGCAAAATGAAATAGCAAAGAAGATTATCAACAGAGAAGAGCTGTTCTGTCCTTACCTAACATTTTCACCTTGCACCTGTTTAACTGTCTTTGAGTATTTGCCTCATTTCCCTCATTCAGTCAAGATTACCAATGTTTCATTTGATGATGGTATGTATTTATACATAACTTTTAGAAATATGAATGGCTATTAAAATGAAAACACCATTTATGTAGAAATGGATGTAGTCAACTTGATGTCCATATTACATTGATCCAAATCACATTTTAAAAGAACTTTATTTTCCTAGGTATTGACTTCTTAAATTTACTAAAGCATAAACTCCTCTGTGATAAAAAGTAAATTATAATGAAATTTGATATTAACATATTGAGATATACTATGAAAATCCTTTATGGGCTCCTTGAAACACTTTTTAAATTCAATGAAAATGAATGAACATAAAACCAAATGGACTTGTGCCTGCTCTTTTACAGCTTTTTAACCTGGTAGATCCACCTCTGATTATGAAGCCACTGTGACATAAAAACGTGCAGTTGAATTTCCCACAGGGTTCTGCCCAGTCTCTGTCATATACTATTTTTAATTGTTTTTAAATAAATTTTAGTTCTTATACATACTACTGCTTCCAACCCTGATATTTAAAGGAGTCTATATATTAAAAAATAGTAAATCCAATAGTGATTCTTGGCCATTTCTCAGATTGCCAATGAATGTGTTCATGTGAACAGTGGTAGTGTTAGTAGTAAAAAATAATAATTAAAAAATAGAGTAAATTTAGTGCAAAATTTTCCGTAAACAAATTTGTGGTATAAAAAGAAAAGACTGAATTAAGTATAAAATTTGAGTAAGTTGTTCTTAAAAAAACGTTTTTAATTTTAATTTAACAACCAAAATGAACTACTGATCCTAAATCACATAATTTGAGTTTTATTTTTTGGCCATGGCTCTCTGGCACAACTTTCTCTCCCCAGGGATTAGAACATCACACAAGTTAGTCTTTTTGGATAGAAACCTTCAGCCTATGCCTTCGTTGGTGCCCTATCTTTATCATAACATTTGCAATATTCTGTCGGGTTTGCCCTCCTAAAACCACATAGCTTTTTTTTTTTTTCAGATATTCTTTTGCTGCCGAAACATGTAGCATAAAGTCAATCAGATGTATCAAGTCATTGTTATTTTTTGACCTATAAGATGAGAAGAAAAGCACAAAGGCAAAGAACAATAAGTGTTTAACGCCTTACTTTCTATCTCTTCTCTTGAAAGATAATATACAGAGAAATAGGGTAGTTTACAGTTGCCCCAATTTTATTTATTATATACCACATAATTGCAGAAAACCCTGGCTCATCTCTGTCAGTAATAACTGCTATTAAACTTTAAATGCAAGTGAATTTTACTCTTAGGAGAAAACTAGAAGTATTTAGCTATCATTAGAAAAAGGACTGTAACAGTTGTTAACAAGTTGAAATCATTTTTTGTTATATGAAGAAGATGTGAGATAGTCTTACATGTTAATAGTAATGAAATGTAGTGCCTGTATGTTTAGGAATACTCCCATTGTCACATAGCCTGTGAATTAAAAACATCAAGTGTTAGCTTTATCAAAATGACTGATGATGGAGGACTTATATTATAGATTTAAAATTTCAAAATAAACATAGCCATATCGAAAGCAAATAGTAAAACTGTAGAGGGGTATTTTTTTTCCAGATTCATTATACCTTTGTTACTATAGTTTATCTAATTTTACTTTAAAGACTTGAGGACTGTGTGAATACCTTCCTCATCTGTATGTGAGCACATCACATGAGTGCATTTAAAACAACTGGAGGCAGGACTTCCAGAATCACAGAATGATAACTTATGTAAATCAACCTATCCATAAAAGAAGCAAAAATATCAGCAAAAACTGTGAAGTTCAACTTTTTTTACAGCAGGCAAAACCGACCAAAGTCTTATAACAATCTGATAAGTATTTATTGTAAAAAACAACTGCTGAATCTTTATGAGAACAACACAGTCTTTAGAATTGTAGCTTGACCTACTCTCATTCCCTCCTTTTCATCTTTACAGTAGTCTGAGAACCAGCAGCCTCAAAACAATGATAGCTGTGAAAAGCACTGATGGGCTTACAGTCTCACAAAAAGTCCTATTCTCAAAGCATCATCGCTATTGATCTATCTCCCAGCTCCATTAGAAGCTCTATTTGTAGAGTGTGTCATTATTTGACAAATCTCCCTGCTTACTCCAAGGGAAAAGCCCTGTTTCCCAGGTGTTTGTCATGAACAATCAGCAAAAATTGTTTAATATCACAATTTCATGAGGCGGCAGTTATCAGTAGGGAAAACAAGAACTGGACAAAATCTTTATAAAAAACACAACAGAATTTAGAGACTATGATATGGAGCATGGGATGTCAATGGGACTTTTGAATGTGTTGATAATGGATTTAGAAAACCATGCACATATGCAGAATCATTTGTGCATGCCCAAGAGAGACCTGAGAGAGCTGTAGTCTCTCATTTTGTTCATGTTGAGGCCCTGAACATGCAGGAAGTGAGTGGTAAGGCACAGTTGTAAACTGCCTGCATGGTGAACACTTGCCCAGCACACACTTCTTGGAAAAAGGGGGAAGACAATTCATTAAATAAATAGCAAAAACAATGCAGCAACAATAATAAACCCCAGAGAAGGAATTAGGCAGGCAGGGATCTATTTTATAGAATTTGTACATTTTATTTTTTAATGTACAGTTTTCAACAAAAATACATATGATACACAAACTAACAGGAAAGTATGGCCCCTATATAGATGGGAAAAGATAAATTTGCTACAGAAACGTCTGATATAATAATTCTTAAGAGAGACAAAGTTGGGGTTACTGAAAAAAAGAGCTTAAATAAACTATTATCAACATATTGGAAGAACTAAAGAAAACCATGTCTAGATAATTAATGGACAGTATGATAATGAAGTCTTGCCATATTAAAAAATATCAATAAAGAGAAATTATACAAATGAACTAAATATAAATCTTCAGGTTAAAACTATAATTAATGAACAATTCACTAGTGAGGTAGAAGAGTAGATTAGAGTATCAGAAGAAAACATTAGTGAACTCTAAAACAAATAATAGAGAATATTCTGTCTGAGGAACAGAAAAAAATGAAGAAATAATTGTGGAAAACTTCCCAAATTTGATGAAAAACATTAATCTAAAAATCTAAAAACATCTACAAACTTCAAGTAGGATAAACTCAAGAAAGTACACATCTAATCACTTTGTAGTCAAAGGTAAAGAGAGAAATTGGTAAGAGAAAAAAATATGACTTAAATCACATACAAGGGCTCCTCCATATGAGTCATGGCTGAGTTCTCATCAGAAATTACAAAGCTCAGAAGGTAATGAAATGAGACATTCAGGGTGTTAAAAGAAAAAATGTTAATCATAAACTTTCCGAATTAAAAATGGAGAATTCCTTGCTGACATACTACCCTGAAAGAAACACTAAATGGCATTGCTCAGGCTCAAATAAGAGGAAATTAGATAATAGATTTAGCCACAGGAAGAAATAAAAAGCACCAGTAAATGTAACTCATTCAATAAATATAAAAAATAGTATAAATGTATGTTGGTAATATTTTCTTCTCTTTCATAATTTGAAAGGCCACTACATAGCACTTATTTTAAAAAAATGTGTTGATGGACATATAATGTCTAAATATCTCATTAGCATAACAATAATAGCACAAAGAAAGGGTAAATGGAGCAATGTTGGAACAAATCTTCTGTGTATTATATAAATTATTAGTATTAATCTAAGGTAGATTGTTTTCAATTAAAATGCTAAATGTAAACCTGAAGGCAACCATCAAGGCAGCAATATATATATACACACAAATACAAAGAAAACAATAGGAAAATTTAAATGGTATACTAGCCAGGTGCAGTGGCATGTATATGTAGTCCCAGCTATTCCAGAGGCTGAGTCAGGAGTATCCTGGATCCTAGGAGTTTGAATCCAGCCTAGACAGCTTAGCAAGACCCACTTGATATATGCTATATAAATACGTCGAAATAGATGTATTTAAGTGTGTGTGTGTGTGTGTAAAGTTATATGCATATAACATATATATAATTAAAATAATATAGTAGAATATACGTATTAAGCATAGAAGAGGAGTGACAGAGAAAGTAACAAAGGTAAAATGTATAGAAATAGCATGAACATGACAGAGGTAAATCCTACTTTATCACTAATTACATTAAATATAAATGGATAAAACCCTACAATCAAATGTAAAGATTGGAAGAATAGATAAAAGTATGCCACTGCTATATGCTGTCTACAAGTAAGACACTTTGGATCCAAAGATACAAATAGATTGAAAGTAAAAAGATGGCAAGAGTTTCACACAAACAGAAACTTAAAAGGCACTGGAGTGGCTATGCTAATATTAGACAAAGGCTTCAAAATAAGTATAATAAACATTAGATAAGAAATAAACACAGGACAGAGAAATAATAGACTTATTGTTGTCTTAAACTCTATCAGGAATTATAATACATACTTCTTAAATGAAAGGAGCACATTCCTATAAACTAAAAATCAACTGAAAATTACTCAAAAAATAGAAAATCTGAACATACCTATAATAAGTAGAGAGATTAAATTAGGACTCTTAAAATTTCCCACAAAGAAAAGCTGAGGGCAAGAGGCTTTCACTGACAAAATCTACCATACATTTAAGAATAATTAATATCAATCATTTAAAAACTCTTTCAAAAAATAGAATGCAAAATCTTACAGGATTCAATATCAATGTACAAAAGTCAGCTGTACTTCTAGACATTCATTATAAACAATCTGAATCTAAAAGAAGAAAATTTGATTTACAGTACAATCCAAAACAGTAAAATATGTATGAAATTTAACAATAAAGAATGGTATGACTTGATCACTGAAAACTAAAAAACATTATTACAAGAAATTAAATGAATGCAATATTTCTTCTTAAGGTAATAAATATGTTCTAAAATTGGAATGTGGTGATGTGTACATAACTGTGAATATGCTCAGAAACATTAGATTGTATATTTCAAGTGGGTAAATTTTATGATATGTAAATTAGATCTCCATAAAGCTGTTTAAAAAATTTTTAAAGCTGCTAAGATTCTATTATATTTACTTCTTTTAGTTTGCATCTTATCCATAAGACTGTATATTGCCCAGCAATGTAAACTCTATCTCACTGTTACTTGAATCTCTAATTAATACTCCATTTTTGGTTTACTGATACAGACAACTAAACATTTACTCAATACATAAACAAAACTGTCATGTTTTCAAATTACATATCTGCATTAGAGCAAAAAAAAAAAAAAAGTCTTTTCAACTTTTTAACTCCTGTAGAATCATTACCTGGAATAATACTGCTCCATCATGAGCACTCCACATGCAATTATCAGATAAACCATTGATATACAGACAGACAAAATGGTAACCTACTCAACATTTTTCTGGGCAATATGCTATGATGATCACTTTAAAGGCTCTAGAATAGGACCAAACTTTCTCTGTCTCTGAAACTATCTGATGCTGTGCTTTAGTAAGTTGAGATTTACAATTCACATCTGACATACAGCTTCACTTCATGTTTTAAATTTCTGTTTGTCAAAGAATGCTCTAATAAATCTTAAACTTTTATACAAATTTCTCTTCTATGTAGTTCACAGTATAAATTACACATAAGATAATAAATTTTTTCAAAACAGAATCTTATCCAGCTTTACCACTATTATCTACTGCAAGGTCATCTCTCAAAACATGTCAATCAAGAAATTCATGTTTGGGATGTTTACCAAATTCATTCCCCCAAATGAAATTCTTCTGTTTCCTTCCCAAAATAAAGTCTCATTGCTGTGAGAGAAAATAAGAAAACATAATCCCCAGATATTTTAGGAATCTTAGAATGGACATTCTCATTCTGCCTTTATTCAGTTTCTGTTTTAATTCCTGAATAACATATGCTTATTGCTTAGCATAGCACATCTGCTTAATAGTATATTTTCTTAGTATTCCACCGGGTATAATTATTTTTTCAGAAGGAGACCCTTCTCAAGTTGGTCTTGTTGGCATTTTCCTGTTCTTATGAATCCCTGCATGGCTATTGGTCCCTTCTGAAGAAAATCTGTAACAACCATACACACACACACACACACACACACACACACACACACACACACACACATGATAACTTGTAAAAAGAAAAAGATGCACATATTAAGATTATGTTACAAATGACTAAGGAAACAGCTAACAAAATTGCTGTTTAAAGGAGGAGTTATTTTATTGCAGGGGCTAGGGCTTCTTCAACCTGTACACATTCCCATTAGCAAAGTGAGGTTTCATTTTCTCTGATAACATCGTCAGGTGTGTGTATGTCTCAGGGCGTGTTCCAGTGGCCCACCTGCTGCTATCACTGAGAGTCCTGAGGCTTTGGCTGAGCTTTTGATTCCTTGCTATCAGTTTGAATTTTTTGAGGGCAAGGTTCCAGGAGCTGAAGAAAAGGACAAGAAGGGCTGACCTAGATGAAGCAGCATCAGTCATAATAAATACCAGATAGAAACAATTTTCATGTTGTTAGATCATCAAAGTTGAGACAGAGAAAGCTGAGGGCTGATCTGTGACTGTTAATTGTAAATAGGAAAATTACCATATTCACTAAAAATGTGTGCTCTGGTTCCACTGTCTGGACTTACTCTGTCTGCCCAAGTACACCCTTAGTCCAAGTAATGGCTCTATCATGAATTGTGCCTTTCATATATCTAACATAAAAAAGCTCATTCTGCTTCAAGCACTGTAATACAAATGTTCTAATTTAATGCATGAGTGGTTTTGATTTGGCCAGTTATTATTCATATTGTTGGTTATGGCTATGACCTCAATGAGTCTTTTGAATCAGTATGTTAGTTCTAATATCCCGGGTTTTGATTTCAGTTTGTATAGATACTCTTTTCACTCTATTTCCAATAAATATATCTTAACCTTAGTACCTCTCAATTCTGAATGATCCCTATTTTGTAGTGTGAGACGATCTTTAAAACAGAATCAGGCATCCACCTGGGGAGACTACCCCTTGTGCCCATTAAAGTGAAATATTTCCCTCTCTCTGGACTTTAATTCACCTGTTACCTTGAGTAATCTGGTCTCTCTTAATTATGCGAGTCTGATCATCCTTTCTAATTCAACTCTAAATTTAAATTTAACACAAAACCTTCCCTTCTTTAATTCATCAGTTCAAGCAAACTCTTCTTTCTGAATCTCTATCCCTGGCATATGTTTTGGACTCTCTGGCATGGAAGGTCCTACGTTTCTTTCTGCACTAGTGTTGTTTCTGTGTTTGGTTTATACTTGCTCCTACCAACTCTTTTATCCCACAGGATGACAGTTGAGGCTTGTTGAATATAGTAAGTGCTTCACTAATATGTGACATATGAATAAATGAATCAAATAATTAATACAAATATGATATAATGGCAAGAAACATATGATTAGTCCTCAGCTTGGGTGACTTGGGACAAATTGTGAAAATTTCCATTAAGTAGGAATTCCTCCTCTTATAAAATGAGGGGAATGGATAGTGTTACATCTCACTCCACTTCTAATGCTGTGTTATCTGCCCAGTGGGGAGTGGAGGAGAAGTAAGTAGAGGGAAAATCAGCTTGTTTGGTCAAATGCTTTGCTTTTTAAAGAACGTGTGCCTTGGTAATATCATTCTATAGAGTGAGTCAGGAGAATCAGCTTTGCCAGTACGCTGGGTTTCTAGTCTTCTCCCAGCAGGGTATAGTAAAAAGCATAACCTAGAGAATGTAGCTGTTTTCTTCTATGTCACTTTCAACCTGTTTCATTATGAAAAAGTTACTTAATCTCTCTGTACCTCATTTCATCAATGGTGAAAGTAGGATAATAATACCAATCAATCAGATGTTTTAAAGGAGAGCCAAATTCATGAGTATGAGGCAGTCACAGTGTTCACAAACAACAAGGCAAGGCATCTGGAGCCACACTCTCTGCATGAAGATCAAATTTCTATGCGACCTTGGGAAAGTTACTTAACCTCTCTGTGACTGAGTTTGTTTCTGTGAACAAGGAGATCATCACACCTATGTGATAAAATGTTTCCAAGGATTAAAAGGCTTAATAATTAATTATAAGACCCAGAACACATGATTAATTTCAGTAAGTGTTAAGTATGTACATTAAGTGCTCAATAATTACTTTATTTCAGTTAACAATGTCAAATGGATGGTAGTTTTGCCCCTCTATTCATTCAAGCATTATAGAAGATGAATCAAGAAAGTCCAGTGTTCTTGTACTTCATTGCTATCCTCTACACCATCTTGTTTATTGTACATTAAACATTGTCTTCTGAGTGTCTGGTCATGGTCCTCTTTCTCCTGACTACCCAAACTCCTTTGCTGTCTCTGATCCCCATTTAAGTAGATTGAGTTCCCACTGTCTATCCTAGACAATTCTGTTAGCTTCTCCCATCATATACAAAGTTTTCTTTCTTGACCTTCAAGATTTTCTTGAAGCCAACAGCAAATTGTAGTTCATTTCCTAAATCCTACAGTGTTTATCATGCCTTATTTACCTATATTTTCTTTTGTTGAATAATAGGCCCAGCAACCAGGATCTCATGTCCTGTAAACTGCAATAGACATATGGAAAAAAAGGCTATGAAATATGAAATTTATATCTGAAAAATATTTAAGAGCCGAAGACAGCACAAATGCTGTTATAATTATTCAAATCCACCCAACATATATCCAATCACAAGGCTAAATGATGAGGAAAATATGTGATATTAAAACAAAGGCAGAGCTAGAGCTACCTTTATACTGTGAATACGAGAATCAGACTGAAATTAAAAAATGTAACTAATACTGACTTCTGTAGTATCAAATGTATCCCCGAAGAAATGGGAATCATATTTAAACCCAAATTTTTCTTAAAATTTTTATTGATAGATATATCATATCTTTACATATTTGGGGGATACATGTGATACATTGATGCATATATACAATGCATAAGGATCCATCAGAGTAATTGTGATGTGAACCCAAACTTTGAAGAGAGTATCACATATGACAGGTGGCCACACATTTCACAGTCACAACACTGAGAGCTGTAGCTGATTGTGGAGCCGCTATGCCACACTTGTGCTTTTCACATGTTATTTTAGATTCCATCAGTGTAGCTACTAATATTCCCATTATAGAGAGTAATTTAAATGAAATGAGAAATTCTCGTTTCATTCAGGTGGGTCTCCTCAATTAAGCATGCCCAGCATGGCCTTCCATGTCTGTCTGTAATATCATCTGCTGTCACTGTCTCCTTTCTTCTCCATCATTTTTCTTCACTTCACTTGTTGCCACCAGGCACTGCAATATATCTTCACATGTGTGTTTACTGCCAACATCTCCTCTAACATGTAAGCATCATGAGGGCAAGCACTTTGTCTGCTTATCATTGGAATACCAAACCACAGAACAGTGCCTACCATGAGTAGAGGTTCCAAAACTATTTGCATAATAATAAAATAAAAAATATGAAATCAAATACATTACCTTACCGAAGGTTACACAATTAATAAGAAGAAAAACCAGGACTTAGACCAAGCTCTGAATTATGTATATTTCCCTCCACTATGCCATGTCACTGCTTATATTTCCAACAGTGTTTTCCATCAACAACCTTGGCCTCAGGGTGGCCTCACATTTTCTTCTATACAACCCTCCAGGCCACATCCAATACAAAACAAAAACCAGAGGAGGGTCTAATGTAGCTCCATGGCCAAGAGTATTATCACTGTAAAGAAGATGCAGCGGGAGAGGCACGTTTTTACAGAAAATGTGATTGATTTATCCCTAACTTACTAATTGCATTTTATAGAGAGTTTACACGCACCACTTTTCACAGAGCTCTGAGGAAAAAGAGAAGAGAAGGAAAGAACATTAAAAAGAAGAGTATGCCATTCATGTTGACTAATGAAGGCATCTCTATCTTCTGTGACCACCTTTTCATGTGTTCCTTTTTAAACTGCAATCAATGAAAAGGACAGACATTCTCGGTATTAATGGACATTTGATTAGGCAGAAGTATGCCTTCCCCATGCTAATGATCAGTAATGCTCCTCTGTATGTGAATTTCATTGCCCTGAGAAAAATACGTCTTTCATTTGCATGATTTAAAAACCCCTCCCAATCATCTAACATGAATTCCGCTAAAAATTTTTAACTCAAAAGATAGTTCAATATAATAGTGCACATCTCTTCCCAAAAATGCTTTGGATTTTCAAGTTTGATACCTTGAAAATTGGGATCTCTATAAATTTTGATGATGGCATTGACTTCAGCAGCAAAAGAATTTCTACCCCCACTTCATTGCTTTCTATTTTGAGCCTATTCTCAAAATTGCTCACACCTAAGCCCAGTTGGAACCCAGGTGCCATTTCTGTTACTTAACTGGCAGCTGTGTCTTTTAAATCATTGCCCCTCCATTGAAGATGGGAAATTTTAAATACGTTTTTCAATAAAAAGGATATGTCTAGCAGCTGTATAGGAGCCGATCTCATCCCTTCTCTTTTATCTCGTGTAACACTCACCACAGACTAGCATAACGGTCCTCAACCATGAAAATGTGTAATTCATGCTAGCCAAAGAACAGGAAAATTCAATGAAAGAAACAATCCTTTAAATCGTTATTTCCTTCCCTTCTTTCACATATGAACCACTGAAACTCCATGGCTATTTATTATAAAAGAAGGTATAGGAAATGAAGTAAAACAATTATTAAATTTGAAAAGAGTACACTGTCCCACAAAACAAAGTAGGTAAGGACACAAGCTGTTAGTAACCTTCTGTTTATTCTCTACAGTGAATTTTTAGAGAAAAACACAATCTTGCACGTATTGCAGATTGGTACTCTTTTCTTTTCCAAATTAACTTCAAATACTTTAACATGATCAAGTCCAAGCTCAGAGAAGGGAATGTAGTCCTTCTGTTAGAAACTGATTCTGTGTTTTCAGTTAAGTCATAAATTCTTGTTTCTTTAATAATCACTCTCTGGAAAGCTAAGATCAGAAAAACTAAGTATTTTCTGTATTTTTATGTTTACTATGCAAGGTTATTGTTTTCTTTTTGAAGTTTACATCTTATCCCTTGATTTTGTTGTGTCTGTGAGCTGATTGTAAGAAGTGGAGCTATGACTGTGTACATTTATTAATGTATTCATTATGTTCTTTTGTTCTACAGTGGATAATGCTGAACATACAAGGCTGAGTAGCTTACGATAGTGCAGGGAGTGATTGCATAAATAATACAAATAACACAAGACATGATGATGTTTGGATCAAGTAGAAGTTCAGATTCTGTGCTATAAAGTTCCAAAGATAAACTGATTAATTTTCTCTTGGAGATATTGAAAAGATTTCCAGGAAGAAAGAAGTGTTGGCTGAGCCTTCCTTTGCTGGGCTGAAGCAGGCCTTGGAGAGGAGGTCGGGCATTATGGAAGAGTTACGCCAGGCTCTGAGTTGGAGAAGTGTGGAGAACATTGACAGAGGAATATATACGAGTGCTCCTTGTAGAATGGAATGGAATGAACATCAGGGAATAGTGGCAGAGGGTTTATAATGGGAATCTGGGATTGGATCCTGGAGAACCATGTAATTTAGAACAGCCTCTCAAAATTATAAATATGTGAAGAACTTAAATCGCATGACAAACAAAATTATTTTGAGAGCAAATGCTAACAGGATTATTTTATTTTTATTTTAAACCCACCATTTATTTGGTACTATGTAACAATGATATCTAACACGGAGCACTTACCATGTACAAAGAATTACATATATATGGTTCTATTTAATTCTTATAATAACCCTGTGTGCTAGATAGTATCATTGCTATTTTAAAGAGAAGAAATTAAGATCCAGTGAATAAAGATTCTTCCCTAAGATCACAAGTCTTTCGATACTAAAGCCAATATAAGGTCTGGGCTGACTAATATAACGCTTATCTCTAACTGTGCTAGGACCCATAGTGGAAAGGCCTGTGGGTCAGGTATTTTCAACAAAAGGAGTTGCACTTTTAGGAATAGTTCATTTAAAAGAGATAAACACGGAAGATGGGACAAATAGAATATGTTTCATTACTACCTGCATCTCACTACTAACTTTAGAGACTTCCTTCCCCAAGACCATTGCATCAAAGGGATATCATGAAAGACTTCCCAGAAGTTTGTAAGAGACAAAATCAACAACAAAGAATCATGGGAATACTACACAAACAGGCATCATTTTATGGATTATCTAAGCGATACCTACACAAAGAAAAAATATTTTCATAAAAGGATTGCTTTTCACTTCCACAAATATTTTTCCATGTAGCAGCTACCAGCCACATATCAGACAAACAGAGAATAAAATCCTTCTGTTGGGCTAAAAAGCATTAAATGCTTTGGTCAAAACTCACTGGCAAATAATTGTCTGGGAATAATTTCTGGGAGAGAGCTACATTATATGGAAGCTGCAATTATGAACTCAACAAGGTTATGTGGGGTGGAGGTGGAAAGATATATTCACTTACATTCAAGGCTCCACTATTTTACCTGCTCTGAGTCTGTTGCTCCCCTGGGCTCTGCTCTCAATTCTTTTCTTTTTTTTTTTTTTTTTTTAACTTTTACTTTGTAAACATTGCCTCTTTTAAAACACTAGGAATCCAAAAACTAATGCAGCATTCGAAGTGAAATTAAATCAGTGGTTTATATAGCATAATGTCATAATATTTTCCATACCATTTTCCCTTGCCTTATTAATATAACCATCAGTCTATTAGCTTTAACTGCTCTGAAGACTGAGCAGATGTCTTCAATGAATACTCCATCCATAATTACCCCTTATTTTTTCCCTGAGAAGTTCAGCTAATTCAGATCCTACCAATGTATATGAAAAGTTTAAATGATTTCTCCCCAAATGCATTACCTTTTTCTTATCTACATTAAATTCCATCTGTCATTATGTTGCACAGTCTCACACTTTGATTAGATCCTTCTGGAGTTTTTAACAATCCTTGCTAGTTTTTTACTAACCTAAATAATCTCATGGCATTTTATAGGAGAACTTTTTAACAGTTATGACTTTTTGCCAGCCTTGCCTTTGTAGGGATTTGCTATTAGTATTGTGTATGCATAGAAACGTGTTAAGTGTGATGGTTCAGCAATGAAAAAAACATAGACACTTAAAAACAAAAACATACAATAGAAATATAATCAAGCCTGGAAGCCTTTTACTGCCTTTTTGTGCAGTGTTAACATATATGTGTTTCTGAAATGATACTGATTAATTGCCACTAGAGGAAAATAGGAGAATTCATTGACAACTGTATCTCCCACCAAACATCGTATCTGAACATCTTGTTATCTATAATTTCCCAATCAATGGAAAATATTTTAATTAAAAAAAAAAGTTCTCTTCACCTTCATTCTTCAATGATGTTTTAAATAAAATTATTTGTTGTTATATCTCCCCACCAAAGCGAGTCACCTGTCTGATTTTTCAAAGCACAAATTTGTTAGGAGACTGTTAAGAACATCTAAGTAAGCTTTTCCAGGAACAAGGGTAACTGCTTACAGTTCGTTTTAGGCAAAGGTAGAGGTAGAAAATTATCTAGTTGATTTAGGTTCAACTTTAGGATTACTTTTCTACTTTGCCAATGAGGATCACCAAATCCAAACCAAGTTCTTGAACTTGGAAAAAACTAAGGGTCATTGTTTTAACCTTCAACTCAATGGAGGCATTCTTCTATTCATTCATTTACTCAAGAAATAGTAAATGAGTACCAAGTCTCTGTTAGGACTGAGAATATTACCATGAACAAAATAGACATGGTCAGTGACCTTTGGAATCATCCTGGACTAGTGACCATATCACTGGGCTGGAGTCCTTCCACTCCTAGGGAATAGTTAAATACAATGATAAGGGTATAATTATCTCAGGCATTATGTTAAGTCATTTGCCTATATTACCTAGCTTATTATTTACTTAATGTTCTGTAAAGGTACTCACTGTCCTTTTAAGAATGAAGAAATTGAAATTTAGAAAGACTAATGGTCATACTCAATGTAATGCAGCCAGCAAATGAATGAACTAAAACTGAGATTCAGTTATATCTCATTCCAACCCCCTTACTTGTAGTCATCTATTCCCTGTGACTCCTAATAATTGCTAGAATTCTACCTAACATTTATATCCAATCATATTCTTGGAAAATTTGATATATAGCTTATGGTTCTATTATTTGAAATTAGAAAAAAAATTGTTTTTGTTTCATTTACAAATGCCTTAAACCACTGAAGATAGTTTTCAAGTTCATTCTATTTCTCTCCTTCAAAACTTAACTTCCCCACAAACCAGTAGTTATAGATCTCTTAGAATTCTGAATATTCTGTGGAGTTACACATTTTTTGCTATTGCGTTTTGTTTTTTGATTGTTTGTTTGTTTGTTTTTTGACACAGTCTCACTCTGTTGCCCAGGCTAGAGTGCAGTGGCATGATCTCAGCTTACTGCAACCTCTGACTCTAGATTCAAGCAATTCTCCTGCCTCCGTCTCAGCAAGTAGCTGGGATTACAGCATGTGCCACCACATCCTGCTAATTTTTATATGTTTAGTAGAGATGGGTTTTTGCCCTGTTGGCCAGGCTGGTCTCAAACTCCTGACCTCAGGTGAGCTGCCTACCTCAGCCTCACAAAGTACTAGGATTGCAGGCATGAGCCACCGTGCCCAGTCTTTTTGCTATTCTTTATGCAGTGAAACCTAAAGATACTTGCACATTTAGCAGTTTATTATCTCATTTGATGCACACAAAACCATAGAGGTATATATTAATCATTCATTGAATAAACCAGGGCTTGGTAAAATCCAGCTGAGTCAGGCAACACAGCACATAAGGGGTAGACAAGGATGGCAAACCAGTTCTTCTGGAGTCTGCCAGATCAACTGTAAAATTAATCATTTCTTATTGATCTAAACTATTGCTTATTGACCAATATTTAAACATTAAACAGAATGAAATTGATTTACAATAAAATTGAGTATTTATTTGAAAATATGTAACTCACCTATAGTTTTGTTTATAGACATTCTATCCTCCTTGAGAATACTACTCAGTCGCCTAACTTCTTAAATCCAAAGGAGTAGGAGCATATGCTGTTTTTTACATAAAGCCAAGATCAACTGCAAACTTGGCACACCTTTGGGAGCAATATACTCAAAGTTGTTCATGGGGAGAGAGGGCGAGAGGGAGGTACAGAGAATACAGCCTTGGGAAAAACAAGAGGGAGAGGCGATGTCAAAGGCATCACAAGGTTTGAGAACCTTACATACACACACAAAGGAGATACTGTTCCTAGGGAACACAGCCCTACTGACACCTACAGAGCGCATGCCTGTGCAGGAGAGTGTATCTGTCCTCCTTCTACAAGAGTTGAGTACATTTTGTTAATCTTCAGTCACTGCTCTGTGCTGTGTGGAAGGAGGATACAACTAGCATAAGGCCCTCTTCTTTAAAGAATTCACATCTTGCACTTTGGGAGGCTGAGGCAGGTGGATCACAAGGTCAAGAAATCGAGACCATCCTGGCCAACATGGTGAAACCCTGTCTCTACTAAAAATACAAAATAAGTTAGCTGGGTGTGGTGGCATGCGCCTGTAGTCCCAGCTACTCGGGAGTCTGAGGCAGGGGAATTGCTTGAACCTGGGAGGCGGAGGTTGCAGTGAGCTGAGGTCGCGCCACTGCACTCCAGCCTGGCACCTGGTGACAGAGTGAGACTCCGTCTCAAAAAAAAAAAAAAAAAAAAAAAAAAAAAAAGAATTCACGTCTCTAGTAGGCTCACATATATAATAATGTATGTGAACATGTCCATAAATATGCGTAAGTATATATATTCACATCTATTTAATTATGTCTGGGTAAGGTCGTTCCCGGCACAATTCTTTCTTCTCATGTTGTGGGAAACAGCTTTACCCGCCCTGTAGCACCTGGTGTCTCCGGAGCACCAATCATAATAATGACCATGATTCGTTCCATCACAGAAATGCTTCAAATAACGTATGTACGCTTGGAAGGAGTTGGTACAAGAGTGTGTTTTATGAGATTTTTTTTCCCAGGGTCTTCTTACAGCGAGCACTTCAGACAAGCAAAATATTTTGATTGATATTCCTTGTTGCTATTATAACGTGCAGGTCATTATAACCTTTAAGAAAGCTACACAGGAGCTTTGGTAGACCAAAGAATAAATAAAGCCTTTTGTTCAATGCTAGGATTAGGGTCTACCCTAGCAAGCCTTCAACTGAGAAATAAGAAAAACGTACTGAGGAAAGAGATCTCCTTGCAACTTGACATCTTCCCATGGCTCCAAGAATGAGCTGGAGAATGAACTTTCAATGTTTGTACCACCGTTAACCCTTCTCAAGGTCAGAAGAGGAAGTCCACATTCTAACAGGACTGTTGTCATCAACTGGTGCATGTGGCTTCTGCATATCTTAATAAAAATATATCTACAATTTAAATTGTATTATGGTTAATTAAATTTTAAAAAGCAGTTGATTGGTTACCAAATGGTGTGTTCACTTTTGTTTTCTGATAGGGCAAGCTTTCCTGGAAGGTGTTCTTAAGTATCTGTGGTATTTGCACGCTTGTGAACCTTAGTGGGGTCAGTGACTTCTCTTGCGTGCTTCTGTTTAGTAGCTTTTCGTTTTTATCTAGAGCTGGTCACAAATCTGTTTGTGAAAAAAATCACTTAGATATTTTGCTAAGATGAGTGTAACATATTCCCCAAAGCGCTTTTCAAGACATGCTTGAACGAGCCCCTGCCTTACCTATTACTGTATCTTGCTGCAGAATACAGCAGAGATTGTTTACAATACCTTCCTAGAAGCCAACTCAAAACATTTTAATTTAATGGGATATGTAACTCATGTTTCAATTAAAAGCAAAATTATTACATTCCTTAGTTTGTGTGATTTTTTTGATAGAATAGTGCATTTATATGGTAATTTTCCAAAGATCAACTTTATTTATCGGTAAGAAGCAATTCCAAGATTGTGGTATATTTTCTTTGCTTCTGAAATGTTATCATACTTAATTGCCTGATCTTATTTGGGTTGCAATCATAGTCATTAATTAGTAGGAAGGTGAGGGACAGCATCATATCTAACTATCTGTTACGGCTGCTTTAATGAGGAAAATACCTGCCATCATTTTAAAGGCATCTTGTATACTTTACAAATACAGCTTGCTGTAGCATTCTCATTTAGGCTGTGAACATCAAAGGAAATTGATGTCAGGTGTGAATAGAAGCTGTTGACTATATCTGCAGAGGAAACTGAGTGGTGTGCCTGGATAGGAGAGATGAAGGGCAGCTTATAACATTAACAAAACTACAGGTAATTAGTGTAAACTTTCAATGGCTGGTATGTCTCAAGAATAATAAAAATTATTATTTATATCTTTGTCCTGGAACACTGCAAAGTTTAACATATGTTTGTTGTTTTTATTACCACCTCTATAAGAAGGCCAAAATAAAATCAAATAATGAAAATTTATTATTTTAATCATATATTTCTTTACATATTATAGAGAAAAGATGGTTTAGAATCCAAAGAAAACTGTTTTATAATTATAATCAAAATAGCAATTTAGGAGTTTTAGGTACATTCCTTGCTTCCTGGTATATTATTGAATTTAAAGAAACAAATGGAAAAATGAATGATAGACTATTAAAATAAATGGCTTTGATAAATGTTTAACGCAAAAATAAATATTTTTAATTTGTAATTTTTTGAATGGATTTTTATACACTAAACTTTGATATAGCACATGTGTAATGCAATGTGCTAAAATAATATTTACTTTCCAAAAAGGGTGTCACATTATGCCACACAAAGTTTCCTTAAGTAATGTCAAACTACAGGCGCACCTGGTAGACTGAAGCACTTCCCAAGAATTCTACGTGACACTTCCTGCTCCCATTAGCAAAATCATCATTTCTGAATGATTGATCATCGACAACAATATAATAGATAACAGCATGGTGCTTTCTTTGGCTTTAAGAGGGTAGATTTCAATTCCTAACCCATCTCTTTGATGTTCAGATTTTTCTTATCCCTTACCTTTCTTCTACAAAAGGCACTGTTGAGGAGAGCTGATGTTCTCCAGAAATCAGCTTCTGCTTAATATTCAGCCAAAAGAGGTGTTCCTCTGTGCTTGGTACTACAGTTTTTTTTCTACTGTGAATAAATGATTTTAGTCATCATGCTTATCATGTATAACTACTCTTTACTTACACATACTGGTCACTTATTTCCAGATTTGGCTGATTAGATCCAGTTTTCTCAGTGATTATTGATTGCATTCAGAACAGCTTCTGTCTCCCTATGAACAGATCAATAGAACTGACAAACCTCAGTTTCACTTAAGAGTATTGCAATTCCATATACTAAACCCTTCAACACTTGCTTATAGGATTATCCAACTTACCTATTCCACTATCCTTTTGTGGAATAACATTTTTAGTTTCCATCTTCCTAATATCTCTATAGTTTATAATTGTGTAAGATAATTCTCACAACCTCATATGATCCTAAGTAGTCTAAGTCTGCACAGCCTGATATAGTAAATAGCCTCTACACACATGTAGCTACTTTATTAAAGTTAAAATTAAATTTATTTAAAAATTAGTTCATCAGTTGCACAAGCCACCTTTCAAGTGTTCAATGGCTGTACATTTTAGAGAACATTCCCATCATTGCAGGAAGCTCTTTTGGACAGTTTAGTTATGGTTTTGGTGTTATAGTCTGACATCATCTTGCTAAGACAGCTACTTCAATCACAGCTGAGACAACATCCCATCTAGGGTGGGATAATTTGCCAAGACATAAAACTTGACGAAGTAGGAGATTCAGCCCACTTACCTACATAAAGCTCTGGTGAATTTGAAGTATAACACTTTGGGAGAGCCAGCCATTTTAATTTTTTTCTTTTCATTTTTTATAAAATTAGATAAGAGCTTTCAAATGAGAAATGCTTCACCAGCCCAAATAAATACTTAAATATAGGTATATATTTTCAGTTAGTAAGACATTTTATTCAAGGCCTGGTCTATACTAAAGTCAGAAGAACAAATTCTCCAACATAGATACGGCCTACTGGGTTTCCATTTGTGACTTTATCATGTCCTGTTTGTAGAACGGGATAATTATTTAATTTCTTTACCCTAGTTGTAAAATGGGGAAAAAAAAAACATGTATGTAGCTCTTACTGTTGCTGTGAGAGTTTAATTGGTTAATATACATAAAGAAGTCTAAAGCAGTGGATATAGTGTCATATTATTGTATATTCATTATTATTTGTATTAAATAGTTTGATGATCTGCTTCTAGGCCTAATTACCTGATCACACCATATTTCAAACAAATATTAAGTAGATATTACAAGTTAATTTGTCATTATAGTGCACAAAGAGCAGTCGGTATACATTGTGTGGAAGTCTTCATACATCTATCCTCAGCCCAGTGTACCTGCAGCTGTGACACTATCCAATGTTCTTTCAGAAGGGGTGGCCAGATGCACTGTGGTCATGTGCCATGGACTCAGATAAACCTGGCTTAAATCCAAGCTGTCTTATTTAATGGCTTTTTATTATAAAATAAAATATTTACTCTAAGGCTCAGATACTTTTGCTCTTAAGAAGGTCAAATACATGCTTATCTCAATGGATTCTGATTGGGGAAATCCAATATGTATTAAACACAATACTGTGGCACATTGTAATCACTTAGTTGGCTTTACTATATTTTTAATCTCAGGTCAGACTCTAAGAGAGTGCAGATTGGAGACCCTTTGTCCCTTCATTTATTTCTTCAATGCACATTTATTGATATTCCTGATTTCAATGCCCATACATCATAAGGAAGAAATTAGATGTTAGAGATTCAGCATAGAACAAGAGAGTCAGGCTTCTTCTCTTAGCTCCTATTTCATGTTAGGGGGAGGGAGGAATAGATTTTGGAATCCCAGATAATGGTAGTTGTTATGCAGAAAATGCAAACAAAATAATATAATAGAGTTATCTAAGAATCTACCTTAACTTGGAAAGTAAATAATGCCCTCTCTAAGGTGGTGACACTGAAATTAAACTATGATGACAAAAGGCCACATAAAGTATCCTTTTGTATTCTCACAACTACTGATTTCTTTAATTAATTGATAGGGCTTCCTTTCTCTATTTGCATGTTGTTTAAGCACAGCAAAGAGTTTGCAAAATATAATTTCTATTTAGAATGGAGTCCTGAGTAATCTCCTTACACCCACATAATCACCTTCATTGTAACTTCGATATCCAAGGACAGCATAAAGGCCAGCTTGAAAAGAGAAAATAGAAAAACTCCCTGAATTTTGCTCATTTATCAGACCCACTTAATAGGCCAACTTCTTGCCCCGTAACTCTAGCATTACTAGAGATGAAAGAGGTTCCTAGTTGCCAAGCCCAATATTTCAGCCCTAATTCTATGCAACATTCCTTCTGCATTTTACACTGTCAACCCTTCTTTGCTTAAAGTTCTTCATCATCTTGATTTCTGTCACACCTCATGTCTTAGTCTGTTTTGCATTGCTCTAAAGGAATACCCGAGGCTAGGTGATTTCTCAAGAAAAGAGGTTTATTTGGCTCACAGTTCTGCAGGCTGTACAAAGGGCATGGCACCAGTATCTGCATCTATCAAGAACCTCCGGAAGATTCCAATTATGGCAGAAGGTGAAGGGAGAGCAGGTGTGTCACATGGTGAAAGAAAGAGTGAGAGAGAGGAGAGGGAGGCACCAGGCTTTTTTTTAAAAACAATCTGTTCTTTTGTGAACTAATTGAGTGAAGCCTTACTCATTACGGCAAGGCCGTTCACCAGGGATTCTCCTCTGTAACTGAAACATCTTCTGTTAGGCCCCACCCCCAATGGTGGGGACCAAATATGGAAATGAGATTTGGAGTAGACAAATATCCAAACTATATCAACTCATACTCTTTGTTTTCCTCCCCTTCTCTTTGCCTCTTTCTCTTCCTAAGTGATCTCATCAACCTTCATAGTTTTAATTACTATCTGTAGGCTGATAACTCCCAAATTCATAATCTCAGCTGCAGACACCTCCCTTAGTTTCTGCATAGTTCAACGCTTCTTCACCTCCCATTCCCAAGCATGCTCACCTTCCACAGTCTGCTCTCAGGAAATGGCAGTGTCATACCCCCTAGTCTCACAAATGAGATCATTCCTCTTCCCAGTGCCATGTGTGCAATGAAAACCCAAATAAAGTAAATTAAACAGACCTGGTGAGAAACTGCATTGTTACACAGTATTCAAATGTTATAGGTAAGTGTGTTTCAGAGGTATGTCTGAATATGTATACCATCGCAGATGTACAGAGTACATTAGAGGTCCAGTCTGGGGCAGAAAGCTCAACACTGACTTTTCTTATTCAACATATTACTTCTTTTGCATTTAGTCTGACAGTAGGAAATTTCATAACAATTCTTGGTAAGCTCTGATAGTTTATAGATGTTACTCTACCTGCAGGTTTTTTGTCATAGAAAACCTGAAGGATTAGGGAGGGAAACATAATTTATTTAAGCCTATGAGAAAAGAAAAAAAATGTGAGTACAAATATGGAAAAGATAAAAGATAAAATGTGTGGGGACAATGTGTCCTGGAGAACAGATGGCTGCAGGGGGAGGGAGGTGGTTAAATAACTGTCCTCAAAGAAAAGGAGAGTCTATAATAGGAAGTTTCTATATAAATCTTCTCAGAATGCTAAGGAAGAGAAATTTAAACTAGATGTTGAACTCAATTTATTTGTTTCTCTTCCTTTTTCAGAATTCAGTGCTTCTGGATAACTGGACATTTCCTATACTGCAATTTCTTAGGTTCATTCATCTGGGAATAAAATCAAACATTGATAATATGCTTTTAAACAGCTTACCACTCTTAAGATAAATTGTCCCAATGTTTGTAAAACTTATTTTCCCTATACTTCATCCTTTCACAATTTCCCATTGTCTTTACATTTTTTTCTTCTCAATTAAGAAACGGAATTGTATAATCTTTATTTTGATCTTCACCAATAAAATATCTCCTATGTTGCCTGTGTATAATACAGACTTGAATGATAATTGTATCAAGCCTATCACTACAGAAGTATTCCAAAGGACCCAAATGTTTAACCCTGTTAATTACAATGAAAATCTAAATCCCACCTTGGAAAGTCAGCCAGATTAATAGAAAAAAAATAATTTGTTAACCATCAACCAAACATACATTTTAAATGTTTCAAAATGAATTTTAAATGTTCATCATTCTGGACATGGAGGGGGGATTCTAAAGAAAGCTGGAGTAGGAACCCTGTGCAGTGTGTAACATTTCCACTGTGAAGTTAAACAATAGAAGAGACCTCCCGATGTCTTTTCATGTGTTCATTGCTGCTACCTGCATGAATATGCAGTAATTAACAATCTAAACCACTGACTGACCCAGAGAGAAAGCTATTGCCTTCTAGGGGATGTCCTTGAAATGTCTTCATCATTATCCAGTCAGTTTTCTTTATCTTTACAAGAGCTAATGTCAGCACAACTCTGCATCATCTCTTTATTCAAAATGGTCTCTGCAAACAGAAAAGGTGGATCTGAAATATATATGCACAAATCAGCCATGCAAAAACACAGTGGCATCCTAAAGTCCTGGAGTAAATGCCTTTAGGCAAAAAAAAAATGAGGGAGCTTGAGAGCCAGAGTAGAAGACATGAGGTGGTTAAGGTGAGTCTGGGTGAGAGTGGAGGAAAAGGAAAATTAGAAGAGAGATGATTCTTTTTTTAAGGTCAAACATATAATTAGCATTTGAAAAGACATGAAGATGCTCTGTTCAAAGATGTTCAAAGACATCACACTGACCAAATTTGTGTCATTTAATGTCAATAGCCCTCACAGCTATGATAAGATTAAGAGTGCCTCTGTGATAACTTGCTTCTCTGGAATTCCAGCACTAATATTCCCAGGTTCCACCTCAGGAAACAGTGCTGAAATCACTTCTTGAGAAAGCTCCTTTTGAAAGATATACTTAGGGACTTTAAATCGTTTCTGAAATTTCTGACAATCTTTTGAAAAATAAAAATACATGACTTTAGGAATTCAGGGAGATGATGTCGGATAGAGGGCTGCAGATCTTGCTGGCAGCTGCAAGACCCTCTTGGCTAAACAGTCAAATGTAACTGAGTTTCAACAAAGGCAGTGCCTGAAATCAGGGTGGGAAGAATGGTATTCCCCCGCAGAGAGCAGGTTTTCTCCTTAGAAAGGGAAATGCTTTTTACACTGACTATCGTTGTGTTTCCTCATGTCTTTTTCTTCAGATAGGAACACACACACACACCACACACACACATTCACATACACACACATGCGATTTATTTTAATAACCTAGGAAGGCATTTCTTTCTGAAGGAAGGTGAAATGACCAAGGGAGTTCTGGGATTGTGGCCATTTTACATGTATTGATTTATTGATCCTTATTGTCTTATTAAATTATAAATCCAATTTAGAAGAATTATGTGAAAACAGAAGTTGCTCTGCTGCATGTGTTGGCTGATAAAGGTCTTTATCCTGTAGAAGAGGACGTAAGCAATGATAATCAGGAGAACCTGAACCGTAATTCAAGTTGAAAAACTAAAAGAGGAAAAAGAAATGCAAATCTGTTTCCAATCAGGCAAAATATAGAGAAGATTCCCTTTCCATAAATACGCGTAAGATTTGTTTTTACCAAAAGTGAGAACTCATGAGAAAAATTGTGCTCCAAAGCTTTTCATACATTTGTCACTAAGCCCTTGTCTCATTAATTATTTTCAAGCTTTTCACCTACATTTTAGACTAACCCTGTTTATTCCTGTGACTCAAGTAGTGATCTCCTGCAGTTTGAAAGAAAAAATAAGGGATGGGTAATGTAAAAATCTGGATCAATATGTTAGTTCTAGGCAATTATCCTGCAAATTCTGTCAGGTAATAAAAGTGAGTAGGATGCCCATAACCCAGAGGTTTCTTTGTTTGGGAAAATAAATCCAAGGAATTTCATAGACCCCCAAAGGTGAATTCTATATCTTGACTAGTAAAATTTTAGATGGAAATTAGCTATCACACCACACTTACAGAAATTGCTATACTCACTCTATTATTTGCAGTAGGGTTTTACACTGTAGCACCTTCTAACTGAAATATTAAACAGAGAGTTTCCATCGCTGCCATACTTTGCTTAATTATTATCCTTATAGCAGGGGTAATAGTTACTAACAAAAAGGAAGCATGAAAGTTTTACTATCACTGAGTCTGCTAGGACTTTTTATTGGTTTAGTGATGCAGTTTTAAATGAAACATGCTGCTTTTAAATTAACACCTCTAGTAAAGTAGAGGAAAATCTACAGGTACTTAAAAATCAAATCCGAATTATTGACGGGCTCAGGGAAAATGCCAGTTTCAGCCCCAAGTGTCTACAATCCCTCTGTAATAAATTCCAGTCTTCTTTATGGAATTGGTTAACCCCTTTATTAAGCCCTTTCTTGCTTATATGTATTGTATTATATTTGGACCCTGTATACACGCTACTATAACTCGAATTGTTTTTTCTCCCCTAGAAGCAATCAAACTCCAAATGGTTATGTAAACAGAACCACACATGGACACACCATTCTTCCGAGGATCTTTAGATCAACCCCAAGAGGAGACCTCAGCTGTTCCCCGTTTGACGCCCCTTTTCAGCAGGAAGTAGCCAAGAGGAGTCATCGCCCAAAATTCCCTAACAGTAGTTTGTGTGGTATATCCAGGGGGAAATGTTGTAGGAGTTATTAAGAAATTATTTTAGGCAGATAGAGAGAAAAAGAGGTCCTTGAGAAGTTTTCGTGTTTTTTTTTTAAAGCATTTCTGGAAAAGTTTCTTGTAACTCCCTGGCTCTTAGAGTCAGGCCGGCAACCTTGGATATGCAAATGCAAGTATTAGAAACTGGGTCCACCCAAACGTGGCAATTCCGGTGGCCTTCTTGTTCTTTCCCCACGTGTTCCTGGCAACATGGCTGCCCCCACTATCCCCACATGTGTGGAATATCATAGTGCCCTGTATTTGCATGTTAAAAGGCTAGGGTGGGAGGGCCAGCTCTTTCATGGGCTACGTGAATGACACGCCTAGTCAAACCAATCCCCTTAGCCCTATGCAAATCAGACACTGCCTCCTCTAGCTTCTGTATATATACCCAGCTGGTATCTGTGACAGGTGAGGTGCCCTCACTCGGCTTCGGAGCCCAGCTTCCTCTATCTCTGTACAGGGGAGATTCTTCCTTCTCCCTTCCTTCTTTCCCCTTCTTGTCTCTTGATCAGAGAGTTATAAGACTCTCTGATCCTTAAAACTAATATATATATATATATGTGTATATATATATATATGTATATATATATACACACATATATATGTGTGTGTGTCACACACACACACACACACACACACGTATGTTTTAATTTGCAAAAAATTATTGAATCAGCCATTCACTCAACAGATAGTTTTTAAGGACATGCTTCTATTTGAGGTGGTGATGCTGGAAATCTGGAAAGGAGACAGTGATGCATTGAGTGTTCCTTCCAGGCTCAATGGCACACATATTATTTCATTTGATCCTCACAGTTTATTCATGTCGTGTTATCCCTGTTAGATAGAAAAGTGAAGAAAAACTGAACTTACCCAAGGTTAGGGAGCTGGGAAGTGGTCAGAGCAAAATCTGAAGCTGGGTCTGTCTAATATCTAAGCAGCACAATTTCTCCTTGTAATTCACTGGCTCGTCTCCACCCAAGATGAGACAGGGGTCCAAAGTCCAATGAATCAGACAGAAAGTATCAAAAAGTATTAATATTATTATTCTTAGTGGAAAGTCAAGCAGCCCTATGTTCTGTTCATTTCACAACTATCGGTTTAACTATAACTGGCTTCCCTTAGACTCTGTTAGTCTCCATTTGTGAAAAGTATTTTTTCTTCTCCAGAACATATTTCTCTGCTTTATTATTTATTTATTTAATCACTTACTTTTTAACTTAATTAACCACCTTATTTCCAAAGAGATTTGACACAATCGTATTGTTCCTGCATGTATTTATATGCGTATTTGTAAGTACATATGTTTATATACATATGTATACATGCTGTGACAGCCTTATAACATTCAGTAAATGTCAAATAATTAATTGATTCCATTAAAAGTACACAAGACATATTTGAACTTCTGAGATTATAAGACAAAATGAAAGTATAACCATTATCTGTGTAGCCCTTGAGACTGGTAGAACATAGGTCATTATCATAATATTTCTGTTACCAGTTTCTGAGAAAATCAGTCTACACTATCAAGATGATCATTTTCTTTCTTAAAGGTGTTCACTTTCCTATAAAAATCCCCAGGAAAAGAAAAAATTCTGTTGTCCTTAGAAAACACAAGCAAAAGGCTTGCCACAGAAGCACAGAGACCACGAGGTTAGAAAGTGGAGTTAAGGACACCAAAGTCAAAATGGAATGTCCATACAAGGCTGTTTGCATCTCTTAGAAAAACAGACACCTCGTTTATTGATCTCAAACTGGACGTAAGTCTAAATTCCTGCCTTGGAATTTAGATATTCCAATAATGACCTGTGTTCTACCAAAATCTCAAGGGCTACACAGATAATGGCTCTTTTATAGGTAGGAGTCATTTGCTTACAGTAAGATCAAGAAGGTTTGCTGAATGCACAAACCTATAGGGACTACAACAAAAACACTTCAAAGCATAAAGGCAGCTGAAAACAGGCCAATATGATGGTTTTAAAGCATTTTCTTAAAATCTTTGACACTCTTCCCATCAAAAGATGGAATTCAATAACCATCCTCTTGATTATGGCCAACTTCAGTGCCTCATTTTATTTATTTATTTTGAGGCAGAGGCTTCCTCTGTCTCCCACTGGAGTGCAGTGCCACCATCTTGGCTCACTGCAACCTCCACCTCCTGGGTTGAAGTGATTCTCATGCCTCAGTCTCTCTGTTATGGGACTTGTGTCCTTGGGAACCCAGCCCAACAGCCACGTGAGATGGCCATGTGTAGCTACTCCAGCCACGGCCAGAGCAGAGAGCTACCTGAGAGCCACTGACCACACCCTGAAGCCATAGCCAGCCATGGGAGTGAACAAGCCTCCAAGGATGCCAGTTAGCTGCTTTTGAGCTTCCTAGCTGAATCCAGCGGGAGCAGAGATGAGCTGTTGCCACCAGCCAAGCTCAGATTTTACATTTGTCAAATAAAATAAGTGATACTTGTGTTGTTTACACCACTGAGTATTAGGACGACTGGACACTTAGAAATAAATGAAGAGAACAGACAGTAGCACTAATTCCTAACATGCAATATAAATATTTGTCCATAATAATAATCTCTTACTTGACTATAATAATAATATACTTTCCATTAATAATGATGCCTCTGGGGCCTCCCATTCTGGAAGAGCAAAATTAATTCCTGCATTGGCCTCACATGATAAAAACCCAATGGAAAGAATATACTGAGTTTGCCTCTCTCCCATTGTTTATTCCCTTTAGTACAGTCGTGGGCTTTCTTCAGGAACAAGGCTGACCCTCTGACCTGATACCTTGATTGGTGGATATGCGGTGCACATATTCACAAAGGTGTGAGAGGCCTGTGATCATTACACTCATATCAGCAGGGCCCTTACTGAATTCCTGATTATGCGGTACTCTTCACATTAGATGTGTGGCCACATTTTCTAAACTAATAATGAGCACACGCATGGTCTGATAGAGAGAGAACCCACATGAGATACATTAAACTATAATTAGTTATACATTTAATAGATACATTTAGTAAACAGAACAAAATAAGTTCAGGAGTGGCAAAATTATTGTATTCATTTGCTTGGACAGCAAAGTACCACAACTCAGGTGATTTAAACAACAGAAATTAATTTTGTCATAGTCCTGGAGGCTGTAACTTGGAAATCGAGGTACCAGTAGTGTCGGTTTCTTCTGAGGCCTCTTCTTGGCTTATGGAAAGCCACATTTTCCCTGTCTTCACATGGTCTTCCCTCCATCTCACAGTCTCCTAACCTCCTCTCCTTCTGACATCAGTCATATAGGTTAGGGTCCACCCAATGTCTTCATTTAACCTTAATTACCATTTTTAAGACCCTATCTCCCAATACAGTCACATTCTGTGATACAGGAGGTTGGAAATTCAACACATTAATCTGAAGGGAGAACATTCAGTCCATAACAATCAGGAAGAAGAAATGCATTCACTGTCTTTGGTTCGACACACCTCCACATTTATAGTACATTCTATTTTCCAGGCCTGTGCTGAGTATTTTACATACGTTATCTAATTCATACTTTATGGAGTGGCTAATTTTATGCCTGTTTTATGGATAAGGAATCTCAGATTTACAGAGCTGGTTTAATTTTCCCAAAATAAGGCAGGCTGTAAATGGCCAAACCCAAGTCTGCATGACTCCAAAGTCCATTATATCATCAAGCATGTATGCCGCACAATGAGTTCATTCCACTCAGCAGTTCTTAGGGGCATCTCTCCTATTCACACAGGTCATGTCTGACTGGCTGTGGTAGTTCATGCCTATCATCTCAGCACTTTGGGAGACTGAGATGGGAGTACCACTTGAACCCATGAGTTTGAGGCTGTAGTGAGCTACGATTGAGCCACTTAACTATAAATTGAGCAATAGAAGACCCTGTCTCCAAAAAAGAGCACTTTTATTTTACGTTCACTCAAAATAGATACTTTAAATAATGACATATCATATACAATAAGAAATCAACAGAAGGATTTTTAAGTAAACGATGAAGTGGAAGTAAGTTAATTTTACCATTACTCATAAGATATCGTCTAGAGAAGAAAATATATATTACAAAGTTAAAATATGAATACCTATACAAACACATATATGTATTTAAAGGTAACTACAAAGCAGCTGTGGCAGTATTTATGTGAGAGAAACTGGCAAATGAAGAGCAGGTTATTAAACATTTACCCCCATACCACTGCTACAAAACATTAAAATGCAAAACTTTCATTTTCTCAAAAAGAAACTCTATGCAAGCACAATGGATTACACAAAGAAAATTATTAAAGATAAAAACCAGGAGACATTGAATAAAATATGCTTATAAAACTAAGACAAACCTATCATATAAATAAATATAAAGTGGATTATGCTAGTCTATGAAACATAAAAAGACTCATTAGTTTTCAAAGCAAAACCCAATTACAATGTGTATACAAGATGCTCCCAAATCACCCACTGCCCTAAAAATGACATAGAATGCTCAAAAATATAAAGATTAACAAAGGAATTCCTGGCAAGTGTAAACAAAATGATAGCCGAGATCGTAATCTTAAAACTGAGTGAATTATTACCAGAAACTGGTCACACTGGCTCTCCCTAGGATAGGGGCAGCAGTGGGATAAGTTACCAATGATTAATGATTCTGCATTTCATTTGGAACAATTTTAATACTTCAGTACCACATGTGTTTATCATTATTTCAAATCAAAAGAACAACCTATTCTTGAGAGAGTAACATGCCTCGTAAGCCAATGGATCTCAGACGTTTCCTTGCATCAGATATGGCCAGAGAGCTTGTTAAAATGCAGATCACCGGACTTCATTCATAAGCAATACTTATTCAGTAGACCTAGAATTTAGCCCAGGGATCTTCATTTCTTATAAAATCCACAGACGATTCTCAGTCCAACTTGAGAACCGATGACATAAGGCGTAATCACGGAAGAGAGGGATTCCCAGGCAGCTGAATCCATGGATACCTCCCCAATGTGAAAGGGGAGGGCTAAGGGCTCAGAGAAAATTAGCACCTGTGATGTATCCAAGGAAAAGTAGTTTGTCCTCAATCAAGTAGCGTGTCCTCAATCACATTAAACGGAACTCCCTTTTATCCAAACATATCCACGAAGCCGGGTGCAAATCAGGATATTAACATTCAGATAACCGCAGGCTCACACCGTCACCTCTGAATTTCCTTCACTTTCTTTCCTGTACTGGTAACTCCCCATTGGGGTTTTTCTCCACGGCTTTCCAGAAACCCAGGCTTCAAACTTTCTACCACTGCTCCCTCAAGTTGGCCTGACTGATACTCCATTGGCCAGTCTTCGCTGTAGTGAACATGATCAACTAATGAATACCAACAACATTCCAAATGTTGTTTGAAACAGTAACACTTCCAAAATTTTTTACTATTTATAAAGTTTTCTGTCATATCTTGTTTCACTTGAGAGTTCCTTCAAATGGAATGTCACGTCATTTTTTGGATTGAAAGTCACTTAATTAGAAATGGCTGATAATATCACAAATGCCTAAATGCCAAACAATAATCAACATTGAAATTTTGAAACATGGCACAATTTGCCAGGAGAGATGCTGGGATAAAAGGAACTTTTCCGAAACCCATCAATTCCACACGTGGCTGCTTAACTGACCATGGGTGCTGGATTTTCAGCAGTTAGTTGCTTTGTGGGTATCTTGAGTTAAAATGCAGTAAGAGAATCTGTATTTTCTGAAAGAAAAATACGTTTTAATTTGTATTTGCGTCCAATGCCTTCCTGCAATAACAATATCCACTTCAAATCTTCCAGTTCCTGGGGTGGCAAAGGAAGCCTGAAACGCTGACCTGTGGTAGGTAGTGATGGACAACATCTGTAATACATTCTAGACATGGGCTATTTGAGGGGATTGTCAGCTCTTTAAGCAGAGAGCTGGTGGCTTCTTGCCCAGCACTTGGAACACGGCCTGGCATACAGTAAATGCTAAGGTCCTGGTCAGTAGCACTGGATGCACATTGAAGTCACCTGGGGAGCTTGTAACAATAGGAATGCCAGGGTCCCTTGAGAGATTCTGATTAATCAGTCTAGGATGCGGACTGGCATAGGGATTCTTAAAAGCACATCTGATGCTTCTATGGAACAGTGAACTTTGAGAACAACTCTTGTGCACCAAGTGCAGCTATGTCTGAAATTCAGAAAATAAATAGTGGTGTAGTTTTGCAGCTATGTTTTAGCAAAGGATGGTGCATTGAGTTGATCAGGTTTTCTCTTTTGAATTTGTTTTCCAGCTTCCCAATTGTGACTAGCTAATCTGAGAATTAAAGATTGACTAGCAGTCATCTCAGTTCATCTTGAGTTCTTTGCACCCTAGGGAACTTGCTCATTCAATTGTAATATAAATGTCAGACACTGTCCTAAGTGATTTGCACATGCTACCTAATTTAATGCACAGACTACACAGAGGTTGCTCTTATAGTACATGAGGTACACATAGGTAGAGATGTTCCAGGATCTATTCAAATTTATGCAGCCAGCAAAATCTAGGAACGGGATCCAAATCCAGAACCACCTCACTTCAAAACCCATGCTTTCATCATCCCATTCTGATGTTTGGGTAATTACAATTGCTCAGAATTCTGAAATCTTACTCTGACCTTCTATAAAGTGCCTAGGAAATTTGGACTACTGTAACATCAGTGGGGTTCTCCATGATGAGAAATTTTCAAATACTGGAAAACAGCATACATGTTCACTTATTTTTATTCACTCCAGATATCAATCATCTTGGCCATTTGTCTCTGGTTTTATACCCAGTGACCTATGCCCATCTTGAGTTCTATCACTGAGTATTGGACATATCTTATCAGGACTAGTAGTTTACTAAGTGCTTTCTAGTATTGTGCTATTTGATACTAGTAAAACACTTGTAGAAGGTGTCATTCCCCAACAGAAGGTATCAGGCTATCGGGTTTCTGCCTTCAAGTCCAGCACGCTGGAAGCGATGGCCGGGTGAAACCACCAGATTTCATGGAATCAAATGGACCATGGATTGATTTATTTTCTCATGTTCCAGCAAACTAAGTCATATCATTTCATGCATCAATATGTAAAATGAAATGCAACACTATTAAGAAAAGCAAGGGATCATGATAAAATCAAGGACATATTAAACCCTTGAAAAGTAGCATCAGAAGGGAAGGATGGGAGCTTCTGAGAGGCTGGAAATACTAAATATGGTGGTAGCTACAAGGGTGTTTGTTTTACAACCACTCTTACACAGTTTTGCACTTCTCTGGTCATATGTTCAGTCGTACAGGAGAAAAGAACTGTTCTGATGCTTTGTAAAGAACACAAACTATAAGTTGTGGCATGTTTTAGAATAATTGGTAACTTTTCTTTTTATTTCCTTAGCTCATATTTATAACTATTAATTTACCACAAGTAAATCAAATATAATTCATCAAAATAAGCTCTAATATACCCAAGATAACGTCTTGATATAAATACTCAAAAGGAAAAATATTTCTCTTTTTTCACTTTATGCTATGAAAACATCTTCTTTTTACTCTAAATCACATCAGTAATAATGATGGTTCTAGAGACAGCTCCCAAACCTATAGGCCGATATGCCGACAATCTTATTTGATTCTTAGTCAAGCATTCTGGCTCACAGAGAGTTCTTTCAAGGAGTAGCTTGATGAAGTCCTAACACTGCCCTGAAGTGGAGAGCGAAGAGAAAGTGTAGGCCCTCTGTCATTGCCTAAACCTGCTTTTAAAATCAGCCTATCAATTAAACTAAGCAACAGCTTCAGAAATTCAGCAAGAATGTTCTAAATAAACAGTTATTTTGCAGTGACTAAAATGGTAGTAGTCACTTTGGTTAATCAGTAACATATACTCAAGAACAGGATCAGAAAAAATAAAATAGAAGAGCCTTATTTTAAAAACAATGTGAATAATATGATTCTATTATCTCTCAAGGAATAAAAATAACATTTTTATTAGCTTTAAAAAGCAGAAGCAAAAGCAATCCATTATTTTTCCAAGTCAATTGCAGACTGTTTCCTACCCTATCCGCATCCCCACAACCTTTTCTCAATTCTGCCTGCAATTATAGCCTTTCACATCAACAGCCTGGCCTGTGGACCCAAAATACCAAAGCAGGGCTCTGAATTTTTTATATATATAACATCTAGGTGTGTGTGCCAATTTGCACAGATGATTTAGCAGTTACAATTCTGTGGTTCCAAATTGTTTGGGTTTTAATTCATATTTAGAATCCAAGGAGATAGTCACACACACACACACACACACACACACATACACACACACACGACACACACACATTATTATTATATAACTTCAGCCAGAGAACTGCACATTCAAGTTATAGAGCATCAGTCCCTAGCAATCTCAGTAATAGTAAACCTACAGGAAGAGTTTGATGAGACATCTATGGACAATTTGTGCTCTCTTAGGATAGCTTAGACAGGCTTCAAAAAGTACATATTCTAAATCCAGTGTTAAACCAAAGCATAACATTTTAATGCTATTTAGCATAATAACTTAAAAGTATGTGTGGAATAGACATTTTAGTTTGTGTAACAAAATATGCATTGCATAAAGGAACAATAAAACTACTCTATTAACATCTTAATGTTTTTAAACATATCAGTTAGACGTTACATGGTGCAAACTGCAATTATACTTCACCCACAACATGTAATATAATACGTACATGCACCTGTAGCTGTCCTCAGTGCCATTTATTAATCATTAAATAACATCAGTATTAAATAATATCAGTGACTGTAACCTCTGAACATTCATTTCTCTACCTCACCCGTACGGAGGGTTTTATTTATTTATTTTTTGTAAAGATGACTTTCATGAAACATATTTCATCTTCCTTTACCAGTTGAGAATGTTGCCTTTTCAGGTCTTGAAGCAATTTGCAAATGCACATTGCAACAGGCCTGCATTGGATGCTGTCATCGGAATACTAAAGAGTAGAATGAAAGACGACAATACTGTCAGCAAGAACCCTCGAGGAAGAGGTGTTCCATGAGCTAGTTTTGAACTTTTCAGCTACATTTCAAAGGAACTTTGTGTTTTCTGCCCAAATTACCAGATCGTGTCTGATTTGGAGCATATCAAGCACCACTACCCCTGCTTTCTTGGTTGTCTGCTTTTAAAACAACTGCATTAAAAACAACTTAGTTAACCTTCTGCATTTTAGGAGCCACAAGACACAATATATGTTTTCATGTTGAATGGAGGCTTAGAAATAATAATAGTATCAATGAGTCAGGCTGGCTTTCCATTGATTGATGGTTTTACTTACAGAAGAAAATGAGTGGATGTGGTGCAAAGCACTTTATTAATCATTCTTAAACTCTGAGTTTCTGAATGGCACTCTTTCATTATCCTCTTAAATGAAATCAACCAGAGTACTTTATTTGCCTATATATCTTAAAATTAAGAAAAAAGTTAATACCCTACATTCATATCAGATGATTCTTCGGCAGTAAAAAGAAAAAAAGTGGTGTGCTGGATTTACTTCTGTTAATGAGCCCAGCCATTAACAAACCACAGAAGCAAAGTCTTCTCTCATTTCTTCTCATTGTTGGTGACTTACTGCCAGATGATAACCAACAGTGTCTCTTTCTACAGTCAATCAATCAATCAAAGCTTTTATTAAATAAATACAATGGCTTTAATTGGACATTAAACTCTAAAAAAAAAAAAAAAAAAAAAAACTTGTGGAATGTCAGAACTGTAGTCATTGAAGACATTCACCAGACAGAGGTAAACATGGTTCCCAAATGCTCCAGGGCTGTTTTGATTTTGGGGTCTTCCATAATAAAAACATTAATAAAGAGCTGTGTTGTTATTCCTTAGGACTCATCAGCCTACTTTCATGAAAAAGTACAGAGGACAGAACCATCTTCACAGTCTTATAGAGACAAAGGCATCAACCACAGAGAAAAGGAATTTTTAGTTTTAAGTTTATTGAATTTACTAAAACAGTCTATTTATAGTTTCCAAGCTTGACTATAGAATAATAATTAGCCTTTGGATAGTGAATGGTCTTACATGCCTGATGTGTATTAGACATTCATATGACTCATATAGGAAAAAATAAATAAAATGCAGAATATAGAGAAAATAAATTTGAACAAAACAATCTTACTCTCACCTATATTCTCTTCACTAGTGACAAAGAAAGAAAAAAAAACTCCAAGAGAGTGAAGGTAAAAATTACAGAAAGGAAAAATTACAGTGGAAACAAAAAATGTTTGCCAAGGGGAAACACACTTCAGATAAAAATAAATAAAATTCTCTTTGCATTTATGTACTCATAATTTTTCCACTGGGTACATTTGCACAGTTGAAATTAGAAAAAAAAAAAAAAAAAAAAGCAACAGCAAATTTCCCACTAGCACATTTGTTAGAAAGGAAAAAGGGGAAAAAGCCCCATAGGTCAAATCTCACAGAGAGAATGCCAAATGTCTTTGTGTCCAGTTATTTATGGTTTCAGATAATTGTACAGAAAATATCAAATTTGCATAGTGTGATTATTGCTGATTATTTATCTAGCAGTCAAAATGTTTCAGTGGTTCCTAGGATGACAGATTGACAAGTCCTTAAAACTCATTCATTTTATGAAATTTGCATGTAATTAGGCAATAATGAAGGGATGTTTGTGGACAGAGGATTATACTACAATATGCTGGAAGCAATTCAAATGCTTGACAAAGTGTTAACATTATCTTCAGATTCAACCAAGCCTTAAATGCTTGACTAAAAATCACTAAATGCATGAATTGAGTGAAGAAGATTTAGAAAATTATCAATGGAGTAAAATGTGCGTTTTTTTTTTTTCACTCTTTAAAACATATTCACTCACTAGACTTAACTATATTGGGGAGTACTGTTGAATTCAAATTAGTCAGTAATGGTCTAGGATTTGAAGAGTAAAGGCAGGGAGAAAAGCCAATATGGTGATGTGAAAAGGGAGGGCAGCCTCAGGTGTCTACAAATCCTGTCTACAAATTGAGCTGAGCCCCTCTCAAGGTGGTGACCTTGGACAAATTATGCCTGAAACTCTGCTTGTACACACTATGTTGTGTAGATTTGAGACACTAGTCTATTTCCTCAAGTCTGAAAAACACTTTTTCTCCCACTTCTAATGGCTTTTAAAGTCTGGATGTTTCCTACAATTGAGGTTTTCATGTAAAGTAATAACGTTTCTTTTCTCTACCAGAAAAAAAGTTGCATATTTCAATTCACAGCATCTGAAAATTAAAGAATTACAGTGACAAGCACAATGCCAGATGACATAAAGACAGTCACGAAAAGAATGATACCTATTATTATGTGGTCTTCCAGCTGAAATCCTACACCATTGCTTTTCCAGGGTTGAGATGGACATTATAAAATCTGCATTTGAAAGTTATAGATTGTCTCTGATCTGCACACAGAAACGTCTTTTCAAGTAATTGATGTATATTATGTAAAACGCTTCCTTTCAAAACCAGACTACCTGAAGTATTGGATTATTATAGTAATTTAAATCAATGAAAATCTTAACAAAGGTTTATGGAGAGTTATAAGAGGAATAAAAGTTATTTCTTTTGACGGCTGGATCCATAATTTATAACTTGATTTGAGAAGATATGTGCTCATCACTTTATGATTTTACCAAGGATTTTTAATAGTGTTTTAGGAGTACTAAGTGTGGGAGAAGACAATCACATTTTAAAACAAAATATCTGACTAATTTTCTGTGCATAGATGGTAGAAAGCCTTGAATTTTGTTGTAAAATGTGTAAACCTAGTCAGTAGACCATGAGGAAGCCCACAGATGTTTTCCATTAGGAAATTCACCCAATCAACCACATAGACAAAGAGCTTTTAAAATCTAAGTACTCCTCGAAAACATCAATTTATACATCTTTGCATCTCCTGCTGTAACTCATTAGTCAAATTAGGTACATTTTAGACATTACACTGCAATAATGAAGTTATGTCAAGATGCTAAAAAGATTAAGGACATCTCAATCTTTGGTAGACTCTCCTAGGGTTCTTTTACTGAGATGGTTAAATTGAAAGTTGGTGAGTCATGGTAAGCTAATAGCTATAAACAACATCTCCACCCCCTAAAATCATGATCAGTGTCATAAAGCTTGAAGTGGGTGGGCAACAGAGCTCTGGTCTATGCAGATCCTCATGAAGTCAAGTGCCTTCAGACAGGTTGTCCCACAATTTTCAGGGCCTCTGAGTCTTGAACCAGACCTGTTGCAACCCGTCATAAGTCAAGAAAAAGAACTGGTGTGTGGGGTAGGAAGTATTTCTGAAGTTCAGGCTGGGCAATGATGGCCCATGTCCACTCCATGCTCTGAATCTAGTCACTTAAGTGAGCCTGAAACGGTGATTCAGCTGTGTGCCAAGAAGTAAAAGGACACAGAATTTGGCATATGCATAGCTTTGTGTCACATGCTGCCTAGTTATTGCTAATAGCTGACCATTGTTTGATCATTCTGTTAATTGGCTGCTATCTCTTTGAAGCAAAGTTTTTCCAAAGACTCATCTATAGTGATATCGTTAGCCTTTCTCTTCCTATTTTCTCATAAATTTAACTCTAATTTGTTGTTTGCCGTATACCAACAAAGCTGTTTTCATCAAGGTCATCTGTGACCTCCACCTTAAAAAATGTGATAGTTATTCCACAGTTCTTGTCATTCTGGACCTCCCAGCAGGCTCTGCCTGAGAATATTATCTTTGCTTGGCTTCCAGGACATGACTCTTCCCTTGTTTTTTGTTTTTTGTTTTTTGTTTTTTAATCCTGGATTTCACTGTTTGCTGCTTCTCAGCTTACATTGCTGGTTCATCAGTCTTTCTTCAACCTCTAAAAGTTGGACTGTCTTTGTTCTACCTCCATTCATGCCCACATTGTATATTTAGTTCAGATGTCTCCCCGAAGCCCCAGATCCATATATCCAGTCAGCTACTTGGCTTTCCCACCTGTGTTTCTAATAAACCTGTTAAATTTAACATGCTTTAAAATGAGCTCTAATTTATGTCACCCAAGCTCATTGTCTTCCATCAGTGGCAAGACCGTTTTTCCACCTGCGTATATGCTAAAACCAAACAAACAAAAACACTGGATTCCTCTTGCATTTAGCTCCACCACAGTCTTGGTGGTAGATTCTTTAGGCTCTGCTTTTAGACTCTTTCTGGAATCTGACCACCCCAATTCATCCAAGACATCATCACCTCTGTCTAGTTTGACTGTTCTTTCAGTACCCATCCTTCCTCAAAGTTGTCACGGTGATCTCCTAAAAAGTCAAGTCGGGTATTTCACTCATTGACTTAACACCTCTGCTTTCCCTCTTCCTCTAATCCAAGGCCAAAGCCCCTCCCATCACTCTAAGCCCTTCATCATCTGGCCCCCATTCCCTATCTGGCCTCACCTTCTTCTGCTTTCTCCACTAGCGATTCTGCTTCAGCCATGCAAACCCCAAATACTCCCTCAAACACTTCAAAGCTGCCTCCCAAAACTCCTCAACATGTAGCACTTTTTGTATCCTCGCCCTAGGATCATCTTCTCAAAATTTCTTTATGTTCCATTCTTTCACTTCCTGAGGTGCTCTCAGTGAGGGCTTCTTTGACCATCCGTGTTATATTGCAAATGACACTACCTACCCCCACCTCAGCACTCTCAATCCCCTTCCCTCACCTTTATCTTTGTTCTATCACTCTCAAATATCCCCTACATTTTACTGGTTTGTGTTGGTTATGATCTCTTTCCTCCAAATGTTGTTTTGGTTAGAGTGTGAATCCCCAGTGCCTAGAAGCATGCCTGACGTGATAGGCATTTCATGAATATTTAATGAAAAAGTGAATGAATGAATTTCCCCAGCTGATGTCAGGACCAACTTGAAAATGAAATTAAGAACAGCCTATCTCTCAATCAAAGCATTTCTAGAGAAAAAAAAAATCATGTGAAAGGACTGAAAGCACTAATGGAGGCTGTCAGCAATGAAAATGACAGAGTAAGAGATACTGATATTATGTGGTACATATACAATCCAAGAATAGGATCTGTATCCTTAAAGTCATTAACTCCATAGTGGACTCAACTTCCCTTCAAAAATAAGAGAGAAGACCTTTGCAAGGGATTCCAGGAGAGCATAGATGGACCTGGCTGGTGAAGTTGGAGCATGGAAAACAGGATACATAGAAACAACATAGTTTACTGGGCCACACCCAGTAAATCAGAACAGACTGTCAAATCCAGGTCAGAAAAGGTAGAATAACAGAGAATCCACAGGAAGAAGAAGATGTGAATTCAAAAATCATCCTTTGAAGCAATAGTTATAGCGATTGATGAGAAAAATGTATAGGGCATCTGTGGTCTCACCTGTGAGTGCATAAGCAACTTTAGGCTGCTGCTTTGTTCAGACAATAAGTATATTCATATGCAAATCGAGCAAAAATCAATGTCTATTGTCGGGGAAGTGGTACTAGTGAGATGCACATTCATAGACTGCGAGTGGAACAATAGGAACAGTATTTTTACAAAGAAAAGTAGTAATGTAGAAAGTTATAAAAGTCATATTTTTCACGTAGGTCATACCATAACTTGGAATTTATTCTAAGAAAAAAGAATTACACAAGAGAAAATAACTACATGCTCTAAAACACATTGTTGCAGTGTCTGTCAAAACCAAAAATTTGATACACCTAGAAGTTCATCAACAGATATTATGCTGCCATTAAAATGATAGGTTGCAAAGGCTATGTAAATCAGTAGTTGGCAAGTCTTTTCTGTAAAGGGCCAGAGAAAAAATGTTTTAGGTTTTGAAGACCACAGGGAGTCATAGATGATATATAAACAAATGGGCATGGCCATTGTATCACCTTAGTAGGGCTGCCTTAATAGATAACACAAGCTGAGTGGCTTACACAACAGAAATTTATTTTCTCACATTTCTGGAAACTGGAAGTCCAACATCAAGGTATTGGCCGATCTAGTTTCTTCTGAGGCCTCTCTCCTTGGCTTGCAGACAGTTGCCTTCTTGCCAAGTCCTCACATGGTCTCTGTGTACATACTCCTAGCATCTCGCTCTCTTCTTAGGAGGACAGCAATTTTATTGGATCAGGTCCCCACCCTTATGACTTCATTTATCTTTAATAAACTCTTTAAAGGCCCTATGTCTAAATAGAGTCACACTGAGAGTCAGGGTGTTCATGTATAAAATTTTAAGGGGACATAATTCTGTCCATAATATCTGTGCTCTAATAAACGCTTAATTTCAAAAACAGGCAAAGGGTTGTATTGGATCTGTGGGCCATCATTTGCTGACCTCTGATTCAGAAGCGTGGTACATATACCTTATATATGAATCGCAATATTAAATTATTTTAAAAGCACAACATGTAACTGTACATGCCAAGATTACAGTTATAAAAATATCAATATGCCATAGACATCTTGTCTGGTGATGTTTCCTTTTGTTCACTGTGTTTATTGTTCATACTGCCACATTGGTAACAGGGAAAAGGTGGAGAGGAGGAGGAAAAAGGAAGAGGAGGAAGAAAATACTGGGAATAAAAACAAATGTTTAGTGTGTGCTTCCTCTAAGTCAGGCACTCTGCTGAACGCTTTCTAGCCACTGGCTCATAAACTCACAGCAGAGTCAGGTCTTGTTTCCAAACCATTTCACAGATAAGAAAATTGAGGCTGAGTAAGTTAAGTAAATCACCCAGGGTCTAACAGCTCATTGACACAGGTTTGTCTGACTCCAGAATCTAAAATCTTAACCATGGTTGCTCTCAACTTCTTTGACGATGTACAGTTTTTATATTAAGAAAATATGATTAAAGAATTATATTCATTTGCAAATAGTATACATGGAATACAAATTAGACAAACACCTTATGTAGCTACAAACACAGTCGGATATTAACTTTCTTGTAAGTAGAAAATGTTCAAATCTGGAAAATTTCATAGGATTCAACTTAATTTTCAACTCAAAATCAAGGTAGATCTTGGCTCTGGCCTTGGATGCTACTCAGGTGGGCCCACCTCGTGAAAGCTTTTCCAAGTTAAACATCAAGGCTGCCACAGCCTGGGGAGTCGAATCAACCAAACAAGGTACAAAGATTTCCATTTACTGGGCTACAGCAGAGGAGGGTCTTCAAAAGTATTTGCACATTCTTTGCTAGCAATGTGCTTCATGTTTGGGTGCAAAATATAAATAGGCTGAAAAATATTTGTTTATTATTTTAGGACATTTAGAAGTTGTGAAAAATGCCAAATTTAACAACCCCAGAGACTGAAACTCTTTATGCGTTCGCCTGACTGCATGTGGAGTCCGGGGAATGGCACAGCTTTCTTCCTTAAGCCTACCTCTCCAGTGAGTTTGAGCTGTGAGCAGAGAGGGCTGCTTCTCACTAGAAGGGAATTTACTGGTCTTAGGATGTTTTTTGGTCTTTGCCTCTGAGCCAAGAAATAGGATTAATGCCAAGTCTGTTTGTCACTGGTCAGAAATCACCACATTAATCACTGAAGAGTGGGTAGAGCATCCTCTCTCAGATGCCTAAGTGCTAAGTGGTTCAGAAGCTCCTAACCAGTAGGAAACCTACTAATAAGATAGCCTATTAACCAGGAGTCACAAAGGACACCAACAGAGGAAAGGCTGAATGGTCATCTGAAGGCTAAGGACCTGGGCCTAACTACTGATTATGGTCCATAGGTGCTCTGGGGCCCATCATCATTAAAGACACCCTCTCACAGAAACACTTCTTGTGGCCTGAATGGATACAGCCTCAGTCCGACAGTAAGTTGGAAATAGGCAAAGATTCCTGCATTGCCCTAGCATATACAGCCTCTCGTGGAATTGGAAATACCTGCTAACTGAAATGGACCACGGGAGAGTTAAAGACATTTCAGACAATTCCCCGAGATACCAGTAGCTCTGTCTGCGGTTCAGGATCAATGGAGTTTCCAAAATCTTATTTCCATAGCAAACTTCTCTTCTGGCCTCCTGGAGGGAAAACACAATGTTTGCTCTAATGCCAAGGCACACCATGTATGATTAATCAGATTCCATCAGATTTTTCATGTATTACATCTCATGAAAAACAAAGTTGAGCAGCATAGCTGATGAGTCAGGTATTGAAACTCAGGATGCCCCATTCCAGCTCTTTTGCAGAAATTAGATACCTAGTATAGCTCATGCCCAGCAGAGATCCAGCATTCATCTGATGTTTGGTTTCATTCTTTAAAAAATCAATGCACTAAAAAAGGCTGGCTTCACGCATGTATAATTAAGCTAAAGCACTCTCCATTTTACCAGGCAAAGGAGGTAATGATTTTTTCTATACTCATCTCTCTTCTTTAACTTTTGCAGCTAATATTCTCTATTACATTTATCCTGCCCACCCATTAGAGCCAGAAGCTACCATTCCACATGCTTGGGTGGAGGCATGAGAAGTGTGGTGATTTTATTGGATCTTGCCCTCCCTATGACTTCATTACCTCATCACTCAAAATTACTTACTCTATTAAATGCAGTGCCCGCCATTTCTTCACTTTCTGATTCACTTCTCTCTCCCTGACCTTCCTTTTATAGGAAGTTACTTTTCTTGCTACAATAAATAAAACCTACTGAACTTCCAGCATCTCCATGTACAGACCACCTTCTTCATCAAATTACTTGCTTCCATCTTCATTTTAATTAAGGTGGAGGCAAGAGAGGGAAATGTAAGGTAAACTGCATGTCATGATTTATTCTTCAATCAAAACCCTTAGAGACACATTCTTATTCACCCTGTATACCAATTCTTTAGGGAGTTCCTTATGCCTCTGCCAATCACGGAATAATTCCCAAATGTGAACATTGCTGGAGGCTCCCTCATGCTTTATTAGAAAACTAACCAGACCAGGTGCAGTGACTCATGCCTGTAATCCCAGAATGCTGGGAGCCTGAGGAGGGTGGATCACAACATCAAGAGATCAAGACCATCCTGGTCAACATGGTGAAACCCCTTCTCTACTGAAAATACAAAAATTAGCTGGGCATGGTGGCAGGAGCCTGTAGTCCCAACTTCTCAGGTGGCTGAGGCAGGAGAATTGCTCGAACCTAGGAGGTAGAGGTTGCAGTGAGCCGAGATCATGCCAATGCACTCCAGCCTGGTGACAGAGCAAGACTCTGTCTCAAAAATAAAAATAAAAAAGGAAAACTAACCAACTGGTTCATTGATAGTTTCTATATTCTAACTATATCTCATTTAAGTGTGAATTCTATTTCTGAACAATCCCTGTGTAATGTGACACATCTGTGCCCAAATCCCTGGAACCTATAAATACCATTATTTTTGGAAAAGGAGTCTTTGGATTAAGTTAAGGATCTTGAGATGAGATCATCATAGATGACTCAGGTGGGACTTAAATCCAGTGATGTGTCCTTATAAGAAACAGAAGAGATGAAGATACAAAAAGAAGATGATATAAAGACAGAGGTAGAGACTGGAGCAATGTACTCACAAGCTAAGGAGGCCAAGAGACCAAGGATTTCTGATAACCACCAGAAACTGCAAGAGGCAAGAGGGAACGTGGCCCTGATGACATCGTGATGTTGGGCCTTTGGCTTCCAGAATTATGAAAAAATAAATTTTTGCTGTTTTGAGTTGCCCAGTTTATGGTAATTTTTAATGCAAACCGAGAACTCTAATGTACTCACTTTTTCAAGTACTTTTTGAAAATGAACCTTCTTCAATAATTCCATCCCAAATAAGAGAAAATCTAGTGTGATTTATAATGTGATATGGAACATGCTTTCTGTAAAGAGGAATCATGTCTGACTAATTCATTCAACAAATATTTAGCCATTCAACAAATATTTATTGAATGTGAGCTCTCTGCCAGGCCCTGTAATAAATGCTGGAGATGAATCCTTTCCCTCGGGGATCTTATGTTCTAATCTTACCAGAGCTCTTTGATGAGGGCAGGAGGTGTTTATAAATAAGCAATTAAAGAAGGGACAGCTGGTGGCCCTAATGCCATTAAATTTAAAATGTCTTGCAAAAATTCTGTGCAAAATAAATATTCAAAATGAAGGTAGTCTGGCATCAGAGTGATGCTTGGTTATAGACAAGTAACCAGCTCAGAAGAAAGAATCAAAAAATAGAATTGAATAAGTTCTTTTCACTATAGAAAATTGAGCTCTGTGACCAGAAACGTAATTTCAAAGTATGTGGAATGATGAGTATATAGTGAGATCTCCAAGTTGCTGTGGCTAATAAGCTGCTCCAAGTACTGAGCTGTCAAACTGATACCAGTGGAAATCCACGAATGAGTAGAAAAATGACCATGAACTTCAGAATAAGCAAGGATGGGAAAGGTAAAACTGGTGGCAGGGGAATCAGCCAAAGTCTTCTTCCAGTGATTCGCTCTGAGCGTCTTTCCTTTTGATCATCCAGAAGGGATTCAAGTCTCTTATCTAAACCGTACACAAGTCCAGCCCATCTTCATCTCTCAAAATTACTTCTAAAATTTAGGGCACAATAAAGTAATTGGAAATGAAAACAGAAAACATAACCAGACATTAAACAATTCTTGTACTTGCAGTAGCACAGCAGGGTTTAGATTTGCCTCTTCATGGCCCAGAAAAGGTTCATTGAGTAAAGAACCCAGAGGCGTAGAGGTCTGCCATATAAAAACAGAGTGAATAACCAGTATTCTGCGCAGAAATAGAAAGTACACCACCTGTGTTTGTAAAGGTTATACACACTTAAAGGATATAAGTGATCATCACTGATTATTCCATGAAATTCTAGATAGACTTGAAAGGCTCCCTTTGAAGTTTATTTAGAGAGTGTGTGTGTGTGTGTGTGTGTGTGTGTGCGCGCGCGTGCACGTGCGTGTGCGCTTTGTGTATACATTTATACAGCAGATGTTACATATATATTTATTGGTTGATTATTAATTGAAAAAATACCACAGAGAAAACAAAAGACAAGCCATTTCATCAAGCGAGGAGTAAATTTAAGGAACTTGTTCATAAAGATTATATGAACTGATCACAGAAATAGACTCCAAATGGTGGGGAGGTACACTGAATTAATCTGTATAAGTTATTGCAGGAGAAATAAGTTTTTGGGGGATTGGGATGAGGAAAAGATGATGAAACCATAATAATATTTGGTAATTGATATTTGGAAAATTTCACTCTAAAAACTTTTTAAAAAACAAACAAAAGAAACACTAAGTAAAAGAGATTCATGTTTTGAGCTATATACAATATATTTTTATTGTTTTTATAAACCATGATTTTAAACTTTAAAAATACATATGCACACACACTCCTCTTTATTCTCTTGGTGGAGTTGGAGGAGTTATACATTCTGTACATCACCCCATATATTGCTTATTTTCACTAGAAGAAACTTCTGTATTTGTATATAAAAAATATTTTCATTCTTTTTAAAAGCTGTGTAATATTTTATTATATACACACAGCATAACTTATTCAACAAAACCCTAGTGATGAACAGTAAGTTATGCTGAACTTTTCTCTCTTTAGTGTTTCATTTAATAAATGCTCTTCCATGGGTATACATACACAATAAAAATTTCTAAAAATGAAATGACTGAACCGAAAAGTATATATTTTTAATTTTTTAATAAATGGCACCAAATAATTTTCTATAATGTTATACCAATGTATACTAAGTTAATATATATAAAATTTCTTATGTTTCTAAACAAATATTTTACTGCCCCATCCAGCACTAAATCTTGATATATTCCTGTCTAGGCTCACTTCACTATATTTAGATAAACTGACTAAATATAAGATACTATACATTGTATTTCTGGATATTTGTCCACATCATTAGCATCTACTGTGTGCTCCTGAAGGAAGGTGTCATTTCCCCTGACCTTGCTTGATAAGATTCCCAGAAGAGATCCAGGCATGCGTAGCACTTGAGAAATGTTATTTGATATTGATGATAATGACAAATGACATTTTAATTTACTAAAAGAGCAATTCAAGTTTCAGAAATCTTAAAGCCTCACTTAAAATAATACAAAACAACAGTCTACCCTTGCTATCCTTTCCATGGTCAGCTAATAAAAATACTTTTAATATAACAGTTATGTTTAAATAGTATTAACTGGAAATTAGTTTTGTATTTTTATAACCTTCAATTTGTGCTGATTCCCTAGGAAGAAAACCATTTACATTTGATAAAATATTTCATCCTCTATTTCCTTTGCTTTTTCTGAAATATGAAATATCTTAATAAAATCCAAAGTGTCTGTTAAAAATAAGAATGAATGGAGTCCCCAAAAGTGATTTATCTCTATCATTTGAGGGGCTAATACATCATGTGCAGTTATAATGGAATCCACAGATACCAAGATAACATTGTGTGAGATGGGTTTTGACATATAGAATATTCCATGGGAGCCTTTAAGTAAAATTTTATATCAGGTCCTATAACAATTTATATAATCATGAAAACATTTTGTCTAAGTTCTTGTGCCTCAAATATGGGCTGCAGAGAAGGCTGATTATGCATTTAGAGCTCTCCTCTCTGGAAGCTAGCCTTGTTGTCAAAAGCAATGCTGGTTATATACTCACACACATCATAAACACGTATAACTGCATGTTGAATAAACCAGTGAAAATGGAGAGGAATCTAAAATTATGGCACTTAAGTATATAGAAATAAATGGTAGAAATTCACCTTAAGCAACCACTGGTAGAAGCAAAATCAGAATAAGTGAGTTTAGTTTTGAAGAACATGTGGCTTATAACCTTCCCTCAGCCCCCTGCATGTACAGTGAGATCCATGCTATAGCAGGGTATCTGTAGAGATTTCTTTATGTACCTTATTCAAAGAGTCTAAACTAAGTATAAAATATAAGCTAAATTTGAGTTCGAATATCTCTGACAGAAGCAAAAAAGGAGAGGTAGGAAAAGGTATATAAATGAGAGAAGCCATGATGGGAAAGAAAAGAAAAGAGATAGACAGCAAATGTGCTCAGGGGAAAGAAAAAAAAAAATCGATGTTAAGGAAATACTGTACACTGCATAATGGAAAGTATAGCTTATAAATATTAAGAGTTAAGGTTTTAAATTTTAAAAGATATTTTAAAAGAGGGACAGTCTAAATGCTGTGCACCAAAATGAAATCCTCAATGCCACAGAATCACATGAACAGTTAAGTCAAAATGATAATGGGGAGATTCAGGAGATTGGAAGGAGAGAACTGAAGCCTTGTAGAAACATCAGTTAAAAAAATCACTCTCATATCTGTTCTTTTTTCTTAAATAAAATCGAGGGAGTGACTTGTGAGAAGTACATTATTTAATGTAGTTCTTCTGATAATTACGCTCAGATGACTTGAAACAAATTAATTGTAAGGAGCTAAAAGATGGGTAGTTGATAATTTTCAATTATCTTGCCATAAGCCAAAAAAGTGTGATCAACACGGGCTATCAGTCAGACTGCCGGAATTAGATGGATTACAGACGAAGAAAACGAGGGAAAACTGGAAAGAACTATTTACAAAGGTGTGAGAGGATTAAGGTAAGAAAACAAAGGAGAGTGGACTCTCTGGGGCTGGCCACAGCAGGAAGATAATCCCACACCTGGGCACCAGGGCCAAGGTGACAGCACATTTTCCTGAATCCTGCAAGAGAAGCTATGACTTCCATAGAGGAAAACAATTATGAAATTTAGCCCCACAGAAGAGAAGAAGAGGACTCATGACCTGAACTTACTGTCTTCCTTCCCACCAATTCCTGGACATTTTTTCCTACTGGACAAAACAAAAAGGAGAGCCAAAGGGCAAGGGAGCCATGGATACAAGTCCATAAATGCCACATCCTCAGGGCAAAGAGAAGAGTAGAGAAAATGTAGAGGAACTGAATGGATACATGGAAAACAACGAGCAAAATGGGCAAATCTTTGTAAAAATATATTGTTGATCAAAGTTATTTGTTGCGGTAGTGGTTGCATCTTTTATGGAGTAAGTCAAACTGTTTAGGAGCAAAGTAGACATCTGAGAATGGTGCATTAACTCTTTTTTGCTCAAGACTCCATATGAAGAAGAACTGTAGCTTCTTTGATCCCATTGGTTACAGTCAGTCAGTAAGGAAGACAGCACCACCAGTCCTACTTGCGTATCTGTCATGGAGCACTTAGCTTTATTCTTCTTCATGACATCAGATTAAACCTTCAGAAGCTATGTAAATGTTGGCAATATTTCCCTTTAGGATGTTGGAAAGAAAGAATCTAGATAAACAGATATAAATCTATTGCTATTGCACCTCTGGGAAAATGTCAACTTGAAGTTTAAGTCTTATTAATGTGACTTAGTAGATTCAATCTGCTTATTAAAAATAATTTTAAATCACAACCTATGAGATTGAAAATGTTGTTAATTTTTCCAAATTTCATGATTAATTACTAAGATTGGCTTGTGTATTTATGAAAAGTGACAAAAATTCAGAAAATAGACTAGGTCAAGCAAAAGAAAGAGTTTCTAAACTTGAAGATGGATTTTTTGAAACAATCCAGTCAGACAAACCGATGAAGAGGAAAAGGATAAAGAAGAGGAGGAAGAGGAGGAGGATGAGAAGAAGAAGGAGGAGAAGGAGAAGAAAGAGAAAGAGAAAAGAAGGAGGAGGAAGAGGAAAAGGAGGAAAAATAGGAGGAGGAGGAGGAGGAGGAGGAGGAGGAGATAGAAAGTAGAATGATGAAAGTCTATGGAATGTATGGTAAACCATTAAATAAACCAATTTTCACATAGGAATTCCAGAAGATAAAAAGATGAGGAAAGACACAGAAAACCTATTTAGGCCAGGTGCAGTGGCTTACACCTGTAACTAAGTTGCATTTCGAGGTTGAGATGGAAATATCACTTAAGGAGTTCAAGACCAGCTTGCACAACAAAGCAAGGTGCTGACTCTTCAAAAAGCTGGGTGTGGTGGTGCATGCCTGTAGTCCCAGCTTTCAGGAGTCTGAGTTGAGAAAATTCCTTGAGCTCAGAGTTTGAGGTTGCAGTGATGCATGAGGGCACAACTGCATTCTGGCCTGAGTGACAGAGGAAGACCCTATGTCATAAAAATAAAAATAACACAAAGAAAAGAAAAAAAAAATATTTATTTAATGAAATAATCACTAACAACTCCTCAGGTCTTGGGTGAGATGTGGACATCCAGATACAGGAAGCTCAAACATCCCTAGGGAGATTCAACTCAAAATATCTTCTCAGAGACATGTAATAGTCAAAAGTCAAAGAGCAAGAATGAATTTTTAAAATACAGAGAAAAAGAATTTCAAGTCTCACATATGGGAATCCCAATTGTTATAACAACAGGTTACTCTTCAGAAAATGTACAGGCCAGAGAAACTGAGGTGATATATCCAAAGTATGGAAAGAAAAAAAAAAAAAAACTGTCAGCCAAGAATACTATACTCAGTAAACTATCCTTCAGAAATAAAGGGCAAGTCTTTCCAGACAAGCAAAAACTGAGGGAATTAAAAATCACTAGACCATCCCTCCAAGAAATGCTTAAGAGCATACTACATCTGGAAGTGCAAGGACAATATTTATCGTAAAAACACGTGAAAGTATAAAACTCACTAGTAAAACAGATACATACATGGAAAAAAATAAATGAAATAATATCACTACAGAAAACCACTAAACCGCAAAGATAAAAAATAAGAGAGGAAGAAAGGAACAAGAGGTGTACAAGATAACTGGAAAACTACAAAATGAGAGAAGTAAGACCTACCTGCCAATACTAATTTTGAATATAAATGGTTTAAATTACCCAATTAAAAGTTTTAGACTGGCTAACGGATAAAAATAACATCCAACTACATGCTATATTCTTCCTACAAGCAACTCACTTCATCTGTAAAGAGAAAAGTAGACTGAAAGTGAAAGGATGAAAAAAGACATTCCATGTAAGCAGAAACCAAAAGCAAACAAGAGTAGCTACAATTATGTAAGATAATGTAGGTTTTAATTTAAAAGAAAATTAAAAAGAAATAAAGTCCATATATAATGATAATTCAGCAAGAGGATATAACAATTTTAAATGTATAGACACAGGAGCACCCACTTATATAAAGCAAATACTATCAATATTAGAACTAAGGAGAGAAATAGAGCCCAATATAATAACAGTTGGAGACTCCAACACCCTACTGTCAGCATTGAACAGATCGTCTAAGTAGAAAAGAAACATCAGATTTAAACTGTACTATACACTGAAAGAAGCAAACAGACATTTACAGAACATTTCAACAACTGCAGAATATATATTCTTCTTATCAGCAGATAGAATCATTTTCAGAGTAGACCACATGTTAGGCCACAAAAAAGGTCTCAACCAATTTTTAAACATCAAAATTATATCAGACATCTTTTCAGATCATACTAGAATAAAAGTAGAAATCAAAGACAAAAAGAAACTTTGGAAATTTCAAAAATAAATAAAAATTAAACAACTTGCTCCTGAATGACAAATGAGTCAAAGAAGAAATTAAGAAGAAACTCAATAAATTTCATGAAGCAAATGAAAATAAAATCAACCTACAAAAACCCAAGGGATACAGCAAAATCAATACTAAGAAATAAGTTTATGGAAATAAACAGTACATCAAAAAAAGTAACTTTCCAATAAACAACTTAATAATGCACCTCAGTGGTCTAGAAAAGCAAGAACAAACCAAACCCAAAATTAGTGGAAGGAAAGAAATAACAAAGAGCAAAAATCAATAAAATTGAGGCTGAAAAAAATAATGTTTTAAAAAGATAAAGAAAACTGACAAACTATTAGCTTGGATAACTAAGACAAAATAAAAGAAGAGTCAAATGAATAAAATGGAAACAAGCTAACAAACAACATTACAGTAGATAGCACAGAAATACAAAGACTCACTAGATATTATTATTGACAACTGTCTCCAACAAATTAGAAAACCTAGAATAAATGAATAAATTTCTAGACATGGGTAACCTATCAAGATTGAATTAAGAAGAAACAGAAAACCTGAACAGATCAGTAATGAGTAATGAGATTAAATCAGTAATAGTCTCCAAGGGAAAAAAAAAAAAAAAAAAAAAGCACAATACTAGATGGCTTCACTGCTGAATTATATCAAACTTTTAAAGAAAAACTAATACTGATTATTCTTGAAGTATTAAAAAAAAAACTGAAGAGAAGGGAATTTTTCCCTCTAACACATACTATGAGGCCAGTTTTACCCTGATACCAAAACCAGATATGGATACAAAAACAAAAATACTGCAGACCAGTATCTCTGTTGACCACGGATGCAACAGTCCATCACAAACTAAAGCAAACCAAACCCAACAGAACATCAGAAAGATTATATACCATGATCAAATGAGATTTATCCTAGGGATGCAAGGATGGTTCAACATATGCAAATCAGTAAATGACACATCACATCAACCAAATAAAGAACAGAAACCATGTGATCATCTCAACAGATGCATAAAGAACTTTTGATAAAATTCAACCCCTTCATGATTGAAAATTCTCAACAAATTACATATCAAAGGACTATACCTACCTCAGCATAATAGAAGCAAACCTATGCTAATATCATGCTGAAAAAAAAAAAAAAAAAAAAAAAAAAAAAGAAGGTGTTTTCTCTAAGAACTAGACCATGACAAAAATGCCCAATTCAACACTTTTGTTCAGCATGGTAATGGGTATCTTAGCCAGAGAAATTAGGCAAGAGAAAGAAATAAAGAGCATCCAGTTTAAAAGAAGAAAGTCAAATTATCCCTTTTTTCAGATGACATATATTTTATGAAAAAAAAAAAAAAACACTTAAAGATTCTACCAAAAACCTCTTGAGACCTTATAAACTTATTACAGCTTTAGGATGCAAAGTCAACATACAAAAATCTGAAAAAAATTATAAAAAATTTAACAAAGTAGCTGAAAAAGAAATCAAGAAAGCAATCCCATTTATGATAGCTACAAAGTAAAATAAAACACTTAGGAATAAATTAAACCAAAGAGGTGAAAGATGTCTGTAATGAAAACTACAAAATACTGATGAAAGAAATTGATGAATACATTTAAAAATAAAAAGACAACCCATGTTTTTGGATTGGAAGATTTCAAATTGTTTAAATATTAAGACTACCCAAAGTGATTTATACATTCAATACAATTCCCATCAAAATATTACTGACATTCTTCATAGAAATAGAGAAAATTTGTACAGAACCTTAAAAGATTCCAAAGAGCCTAATAAATCGTGAACAAAAAGAACAAAGTGGGAGACCTCACACTGCCTGATTTTAAACTATACTACAAAGCTATGGTAACCAAAACAGCATGGTACTGATCTAAGAATAGACACATAGGCCAATGAAACAGAAAAAAGAACCCAGAATTAAATATATTTATTTACAGTCAACTGTTTTTCGACAGTATACCAGGAACATACATTAAGGAAAAAACAGCTTCTTCAATAAATGATACTGAGAAAACTGGCTATTCATATTCAGAAGAATAAAACTAGTAGTGTCTTATCTCACTATATGCAAACATCAACTCAAATAAAGACTTAAATGTGAGACTCTAAAATACAAAACTGCTAGAAAAGAAATAGAAGAAATGCTTAATTCATTGATCTGGACAAAGATTTTATGGACAAGACTCCAAAAACGCAGGAGAGAAAAACAAAAGTAGGCAAATGGAATAATATCAAGGCAAACACCACCTGCACAGCAGAAAAACAATCAAAAGAATGCACAGACAACTGACAGAATGGGAGAACATATTTGCAAACTATTCATTTTACAAGGGATTAATACCCAGAATACATAAGAAACTCAAACAACTCATAATAATAGTAATAGTAATCCAGTTAAAAAATCAACGAAGGATCTGAATAAACATTACTCTCACGGAATTCATGCAAATAGTCAACAGGCATGTGAAAAAAATCCTCAGCATCACTAATTGTCAACGACATGCAAATCAAAACCACAGTGAGTTATCATTTCACCTACTTAGAATGTCTATTACTAAAGGACCAAAAAAAAAAAAAAAAAAAAAAGCAAATTCTGATGAAGATGTGGAGGAAAGGGTTCCCCTTATACACTGTTGGTGAAAATGTAAATTTGTACAACCATTATGGAAAACAACATGGAGGTTTCTCAAACAAGCTAAAAGTTGAACTACCATATTATCCAGCAAACCCACTGCTAGATATTTATTCAAAGGATGGGAAATCAATATATTGAAGAGCTATCTACATCCCCATGTTTATTGCAGCAACATGCACAATAGGCAAGGTATGGAATGACCTATGTGTCCAACAGCAGATGAATAAAGAAAATATGATCTATACACACAATGGAATACTATTCACCCACAGAAAAGAATAAAATCTCATCATTCACAGCAACATGGATGAGCCTGTAAGACATGATGTTAAGTGAAATGTCAGGCACAGAAAGATAAATACCACATGTTCTCACTCATATGTTGGAGCTAAAAAAAAAAATTGAGTTCATATAAGTAGAGAGTAGACTTGTGGTTATTAGAGGCTGGGAAGGACAGGGAAAGGATAGGAAGACATGGGTTAGCAAACACAAAATTATAGCTAAATAGGAGAAATAAGTTCTAGAGTTCTGTAGCACAATACAGTGACAATCATTAACATTAATTTAATATATATTTTCAAATACCCAGAAGAGAGAATTTTGAACATGCTCAAAATGACAGATGATAAATGTTTGAGGGGATGTATATGTTAATTATAATGTGACTATTACACATTGCATATATGTGTATCAAAATATCACTCTCTACACCATAAATATGCATAATTATTATGTATCAACAGAAAACAACATTTAAAAAAAGGGAGAAAAGAAACTTTAACCAATAAATCTATCAAATGTAAATTTCATTTATATTTGGATGCATCATTTTAGACATTTTCATATAGAAATGAGGGTGTACACATAGCATATGAAGATCAGATACGCATTTAAAAAATAAGATTAATATTTTACTTACTATAAAATTATTTCACAGGTATTCTAAAGCTCTCATTTATCAAAGATATGTAGTACAAATGTAAAATTACATTTATGTAAATATTTATTTTTAAAATACGACATTTTACAAATATGAAATTAGAATACTGTTTTGAATTCATTTTATATAGTGGCTATTTTTCAAAACAATAAATATTTTTTCATAGACTGTCAGTGCTTTCTGAATATAACTTGTGTACATTCAATTCTGTAAGTTTTCCTTCTTCCTGCAGTTTAAGATTTTGATTTTCTTCCTTCTGATAATTGTAATAGAATCATTAAAATTTTACTATTGTAAATTATTTAATTTAAAATTTTGTATAAATGATGATAGCACCTATCTCATCATCTCTTTAGGATTTATTTACAGGAAAATTTGGGATCATACAACATACACATAAAGCATGAAAGTGAACACTTTTTAAGTTTTCTCCATGGTTCAAACAGTTTCAGTCACCATTTTAATGGCTATATAATATCTATCAAATGTTTCTATCACCATTTATTAAAAAGTTTAATTATTGAATATGTGGGTCCTTTCACATTTTTAAATCTTTATAACTTTTAGTAAACATAATATTATTTTGAAAAATAGCCAAAGAGGCTGATATTCAAGAATTAAGGGATAAGGAGAAGTGTAGATTGTAAGTGCAAAAGAAGGTCAGAGAAGGGACCAACTCAATGGGATCTTGATGCTGGGCCAGGCTCCATGATGAAGGTATAACTTGGGTTAAGTGTGAAAAATTACATAGCATTTGACAATAATAAAAAGAAGTGACGGCCGGGCGCGGTGGCTCAGCCTGTAATCCCAGCACTTTGGGAGGCCGAGGCGGGTGGATCACGAGGTCGAGAGATTGAGACCATCCTGGTCAACATAGTGAAACCCCGTCTCTACTAAAAATACAAAAAACTAGCTGGGCGTGGTGGCGCGTGCCTGTAATCCCAGCTACTCAGGAGGCTGAGGCAGGAGAATTGCCTGAACCCAGGAGGCGGAGGTTGCGGTGAGCCGAGATCGCGCCATTGCACTCCAGCCTGGGTAACGAGAGCGAAACTCCGTCTCAAAAAAAAAAGAAAGAAAAAAAAGAAAAAAAAAAAAAAAGAAGTGACAACAGCAACTCGAATAGATACTGAATCTACACACATACACACACACACACACACACACACACATATACATATATATATATATATATATATATATATATATACACACATATATATATAATATGGCAAACAGAACAGAATATAGAAATGTGGAGAATAGAAATAGAATATGGAATATAATTAGAATACAAAACAGAAAGTATATTGGCTCTAGATATGATTACAACCTTATAGTAAGTTAATGAGTTAATGTGCTACAAAAATTCTTTAAGTCCCAGAACAGTTCCACCAGGATTATTTTATCATCTCCTCACAATATGTAATATATATTAATTTAGTAGATCTTCCTTGAAAGCCTACTGCATCTATTCCAGAACCTAGCATAGTGCCTGACACTATGGGTTTTCAATAACGATCTACTAAATTAATTCCTCCCTGTTTCTTGACAATGACATTTATGTAAATCATGTATTGTTTCATCACCAAATTAATTACATAGTGGCGGTGTATTAACCAATGTAAGAGCTGAAAATATTATATATATATATATATATATATATATATATGTATATATATATATATGTGTGTGTGTGTGTGTGTATATATATATATATATATATATATATATATATATATATATATATATTTTTTTTTTTTTTTTTAAGACGCAGTTTCGCTCTCGTTACCCAGGCTGGAGTGCAATGGCGTGGTCTCGGCTCAAACAACCTCCGCCTCCTGGGTTCAAGCAATTGTCCTGCCTCAGCCTCCTGAGTGGCTGGGATTACAGGCACACGACACCACGCCCAGCTAATATTTGTATTTTTAGTAGAGACGGGGTTTCACCATGTTGACCAGGATGGTCTCGATCTCTTGACCTCGTGATCCACCTGCCTCAGCCTCCCAAAGTGCTGGGATTACAGGCTTGAGCCACCGCTCCTGGCCATAAACAATATTTTTAAAAAACCAAAGCAGGAATTACTTGAATATTAGGTTAGAATTTTTTTTTTTTTTTTTTTTTTTTTTTTTTTTTTTTTGAGACAGAGTTTCACTCTAGCACCTAGGCTGGAGTGCAGTGGTGCGATCTTGGCTCACTGCAACCTTCAGCTCCCGGGTTCAAGCGATTCTCCTGCCTTGGCCTCCTGAGTAGCTGGGATTACAGGTACGTGCCACTATGACCGGTTAAATTTTTGTGTGTGTTTTTAGTGGAGATGGGGTTTCACCATGTTGGTCAGGCTGGTCTTGATCTCTTGGCCTCATGATCCGTCCGCCTGGCCTCCCAAAGTGCTAGAATTACAGCTGAGAACCACTGTGCCCGGCCACAATTTTTAAATAGTTATATTTCATTCTAAGTTCTGATTTGATGAAATGGTGTTTTTGTTTTTTAACTGTGGCAGACTTTCTCTCCAGACCTCTCGTCTCCTGAATCCCAGTTTTCAAGGCCTATCAGTCCATAGGTATTTCTATGCCACAATTACAGGATCTGCAGGTTGGGAAAAGGGAGAGAGAGGCTTGGGGAGGTGATGGGGAGCTGAATACATAAAAAGATGGCAGGGTCTCTGCCTTTGGCCTTCATAGCCCCCTTAGGGGACAAAACTAAGTCACACTGTACACATGCAGAAGGATTCCAGACACTCAATCCACTAGTGCCAAGCAGGAGGAGGCAGGCTATGTGTCCTAAAGGAATTTAGATAACGAAGAAGTAAATAGCAGTCAGAGAAACTGGGGAATGTTTTGTGGAGAAAGTGTGACCTAATTTTGGTAGGGGGATTATGAAGGATTTGGATAATTAGAAAGCATGTTGAAGACTTCTCATCTTCAAGGCAAAACACACTCAAAGTCAGAGGAGCTGGAATGAGAATAGCTTGTGAAGGACAATGAGGCTGCTTGCTACATGGAGTGGAGGCTGTGACAGGGAGCAGTCCAATCCCGCTGTGACTATAGAGTCAAATAATTTTCTTAATAAACCCATGCCACTTAATTTGTCCAGCCAAATGATGGTAGAATTCTACTGGGAAATACATCTCTGTCTTCATTTTCTTGCATGTTCATTGAATAAACAAAAGAGTAAATAAATGATTGCAGTCTTCCTAGGTTAGTCACAAAAGGAGGCTAAAGTGTGTGTGAGTGCACGCGTGTGCATGTGTGTGTGTGTATTCTAAATATGCTACTATTGTTCAAAACATTCTGAAACCTTTTTCTCAGTGACTATATTATTGCTAATATTCTCAACAATGATATCATGTCTTAGTTCTTAAGGATGGACTTGATATTGGTAAAACGTTTTACATTACATAGTCAAATGTCAGAAACAGCAAATACGCTTGATAATGTATCTTTGAATCATCTCAAAGCAACAGCAACCACATGAGATGAATCTTCTTATGTGGTTTGGAAGTAGCTTAGAAATGCATGGCAATGAAGATACTCCTCAGGGAAAGACCAAGCAAGATAATGAGGAATTTCTCAGACTCTGTTACCAAATCCTTACCACAGTAACAGCCTCTCCCTACCCACAGCCTCTTAAACATAGAGACCCCATTATTTAGACAACTTTGTATTTGAATTCACTTCATCAGAACAATAAATGCAAAATCTGAAGCAGAAAGTTAATTTCCTGGGTTCTAATTAGAAAATACTATGTGGGGAAACTTATTTAAGTTTCTATATTTCAATTTGCACAGAGATCTGCAAGTTAAGTAGTTCTGTTATTCCCCTACATATTAGATTCTTTCAGCTAAAAGAAATGCCTAATATAAAGTTTTCCATCCTCAACTTTGAGTTTGCACTATTTTAAGGTTTGTGGTAATTCATTCTTGCATGGTTAAATGTCATTCTCATTGGAAGGTGTCTATGTTTTTAATTTCACTTCTTTCCTGGACTTGGGGCTAAGGTATGAAAACAATGGAAACTTTGTTGAAATTTTTTTAAAAATCTATATTCCAACTATTTAAGAAACAGAATATTTATATTAACATGTTTGATACAGGCAGCAGTCACATATAATGCTACTTTATGTGTTTATGTATATCTGGAATATTTGACAATTATAAATAAAATTATTGGACATAGTGCATTAAAAATACATTTGAAATCCTTAATGATCACAGACCACAAATTTTGCAAAAAAAGAAATTAATGAATCTTTGCCCTATCATTAATGCTTTATGATATCAATTGTAGAAAGACTTCTCAATAGAAAGAAATAAATATACAAGTTATCTGCTATGTCACAAAATTCTACCTGGTCACAAAATTCTCATTAGTTTATTTTAGGTGAAAATTAAATTGTCTGGTCCCCTGAATTATAAGCAAAAGGGTCCTAACTCCAGTTGGTGGATTCCTCCATTCCCCCTTCAGGGCTCCATGTATGCAAATTCCTGCTGCTTAAAAAATAATATCCAAATTCACTAAAGAATACAAGCGAGTTCTCTTAGGTATTAAGAAGCCGCATTCAGATGGCTGTTGAACCTGTTTGGATCCTTTCACTAGGAAACCGATTTCCTTATTTACCTATGCCAATATTTTTTCTAGTCATTTGTCATTTACATAACACTAAGCAACCAGTCCTGGGAATGTCCTAAACAACAAAAAAGCCTCTATAACAATTTTTGACACAGGGGACTTCATGGAGAAGTCCGTATATTCATCAGCGGCAGATTCATTGCACTTTCTGTTTAGCTAGCCATTTCCTAGTGGAACAGTGATGTTTTATTTGGCTAGCAATAGCTACTGGAACAGGAGAGCAGTTGTACTCATGAAGCCAACGACTGGAAAGAATTCCCTTGCTTATTTTTTTCCTGTGTGTGCGTGTGTGTGTGTGTGTGTGTGTGTGTGTGCTTGTACATGTGTGTTTTTCTTCAAGATCTTGGGTGCAAAATCCACCTCATTTATTTGTGAGAAATTTGAAAATGTGTCTGTACATGGTTTACATTTATGATTCTTCTACAGTCACTTTTCTTAATTTGTTTTAATTACCAGACATATTTTAAACTATTTGATTGACAGTTTTGCTGCATCAAATTTGTATTATTATTGCTATTTGAAACCTAATCTGATCCCATCCTCTACCATCAGATCCTTACCAAAGAGCAAAAAACAAACAAACAAAAAAGATTATCTTTTTTAAAAAGAAAGAGAGGGTGTGGGAGGAAGAACCTAGTTAAAATAACAACACAATTGTTCCAATAAAATTTTATTTACTAAGATACATCAGGTGATAGTCTAAGTTATAACAGAGTATGAATAGTCTGTTTTCACATTTTATATCTCTTTTAGGTAATTTCACCAGTCATAATAATATAAAATACAAGTTAGCACTTTATTGATGGTGTGCATTTAACAGATGAATCTTGTAAGCAAAGATTAACTTCTGGCATTTGAAATCACTTTCTCTTTCTCTGGCTCACTCTTGTCTCTTAAGCTATATTTCATTATCCCCATGGATGAGAAACCTATTGTAATAAAAGGGAACAATTCTCTCTTTTGATATTTGATTCATTTTTCTCCTCTTGTTGAAGAAAGATGCAATATTTGGAGTAATCTGGTATATAAAATGATCTCTCATAATTTGGCACCCTTTTTAACTGCATGTGGAGATTAACATACTTTGATTTACTTTGACAAGGGATGGTAAAGTTGTTTTTAAGAACAATAGTCTGCCAGAAATATTTTAAGAGCCTTTTGCTAGAAGGATAAACCATGTCAGGTGTTTCATGGGATTGAAAGATGATCTCCAATCCCTTTTTACTCTTGTTTATCCTAATGTTTTTGAATAATCCTTAAGATAATCAAGAAGTTATTAACTCTGCTATTAAATACAGTGCACAAGAGTGACATTCAAATATAAAAGCTGCTTTAAAAGAATCACAAGGCAGAAAGTGACCTTGGTTTGCATTTAATCCAAGTCAGAGAGCATTTAAACTCTGCCAGAATAGTTTAACCCCACTCTTAAGATCTCTAAGAAAAAAAAAAAAATTACTCCGTTGCACAAAGAAACGGAATAATTTTTCAAAATGTGTCATACCTTCCCTCAGGGAGGCAACATGTCCAAATTACACTTTAATACAAAAATGGGATATTTTTCAGTGACAGCCTATTAGTAATATTTTTATGTCAGTATAGCTATCTGGGAAACTGAGGCTGTAGATTAGGGATGCTGGTTTTCAATTCTCAGAGCATGTGTCACTTTCTTCACTGAGGTCAAAGAAACATATTTGCAGTCCTGATATACTTACAGGAATAAGACATTAGTAGGAAAATAGGCAGAAAGGTCATTTACAAGCTTTTCAAGTGAATTACCAACTTATAAATGGTGTCATTCATATTAAAATCCTTTTTTTTTATTTTGAGAGGCAGTCATCATATTATCGTGGTTAGTTTTTTGCAGCTCTTGGATTTTTTTTTTTATACAAAAGCATACACTGCAGGCTAAGTCTAGTGACATAAAACAGAGCCTGATATTTTTTAAAACTGTACTGTGCATGTCAGATTAACTTGACATAGTTGCTAAATACAAGTATTTTTTATAGTAAGCAACTAAGCAGCTTTACTCAAAAAGTCGCAGTGATTCTTCAGAACTATTCAGGTCTACTAATGGTTCCCTCAAAAATTATTCATAATAGTTTTGATAATCATTGAAACTCTGTTGCAAGTAAGTTTGAAAAGATATTCAATATCCTATGTCACTAGGGAACTGCAAATTCAAACAACGAGACAGACACTACTATGTACCTAATAAAATGATTAAAATCTAAAACACTGACAACACCAAATGCTGGCAAGGATGTGGGGCAGTAGGAACTGTCATTTATTGCTGGTGAAAATACAAAATGGTACAACCGCATAGAAAATTGTTTGGCAGTTTCTTACAAAACTACACATACTCTTGCCATATGATTTAGCTGTCACATTTCATGGTTTTTTCCCAAGTGAGGTGAAAATTTAGGTTTATACAAAAATCTTCACACAGGTGTTTATAGAAGTCTCATTCATAGTTGCTAAAACTTGAAAATAACAAAGATATCCTTCAGGAGGTGAATGGATACATAAATTATGGTACATCTGTACAATGGAATATTACTCAGTTGAAAAAGAAATGAGTCATGAAATCAAATCATGAAAAGACATGGAAGAAACTTACATCCATATTACTCAGTGAAAGAAGCCAAAATGAAACTGTTACATACTATAATACTCCAACTATATGACGTTTTTGAAAAGGCAAAACTATGGAGTTAGTGAAAGAATCAATAGTGTCAAGGGCTTAGAGGGAAGGCAGAAGGAATGAATAGGTAGAACACAGGGGAATTTTTAGGGCAGTAAAAATATCCTATATAATACTGTAATAGATATACGTCATGGTACATTTGTTAAAACACAAAGAACTGTACAACACAAAAGGCCTTAATGTAATTATGGACTTTAGTCAATCACAATGTATTCATATTGGCTTAACAAATGTTCCACACCAATGCAAGATGTTAATAATAAGATAATTGAAGATTATGGCCAGGGACTATGTGGGAACACCATACTTTCTGCTTAATTTTTCTCTAAACATAGAACTCCTCTAAAAAATTAAGTAACAAAGAGGTAGAGCAAGATGGCAGGATAGAAGACTCCACCAATGGTTTTGCCAACAAGGGCAACAAGTTAGCTGCTGTCTACACAGAAAAATATGCCTTTATAAGAACCAAAAATCAAGTGAGCACTTGCACTACCTGGTTTTAACTCCGTATCACTGAAAGAGGCACTGAAATAGAATAAATAGTTCTGAACTGCCGACGCCAGCATTCTCTACCCACTGGCAGTGGCAGTGTGGTTCAGAGAGAATCTCTGCATGCTGGGGAGGGCAGACACAGCTATTGTGAGGCAGTGAACTCAGTGCTGTCCTGTTAGGTCACAAAGGAAAACCAAACCAAACTCAGCTGACACCCGCCCATGAAGGGAACATTTAAACCAGCCCTAAGCAGAGGGGAATGACTTATCGCAGTGTACAAGCTTGAGTTCCCTCAAACCTTGCCACCATGGGCTACAGCATTCTGCGTATCCTAGTAAACTTGAAAGGTAGTCTAGGCTATAAAGACTGCAACTCTTAGATGAGTCCTAGTTTTAAATTAAGCCCAGAGAAAATGTACTAGGAGGGCATGCAATAAAGAGAGACACCAGCTGGGGCAGCTAAGGAAGCACTGGCATCACATCTCCTGACTCTCAGGCTGCACAGCTCACAGCCCCGGAAGACACCCTTTCCTTCTGGGTGAGGAGAGGAGAGGGAGGAGTAAGCAAGACTTTGTCTTGCATCTTGGATACCGGCTCAGCCACAGCAAGATAGGGCACCAACTTGAGGCATAATGCTCATGTTCCAGACCCAAGGTCACAGACATTTCAAAACACACCCTGGGCCAGAAGGGAACCCAATGCCTTGAAGGAAAGGGCCTAGACCTGGTGGCAGTAGTCTTCATATGAAGAATACTGAAGAACCCTCTAGCCCTAAATAATGAGCCATGATACCCAGGTACTACATAGAGGGCCTGGGGTAAGCCTCTGAGACTTGCTGGCTTCAGGTAGCAGCAGAGCCATAGGGGGATAGAGCACCAAGCGGACTCTTTGGGTTTCTAATTCTAGGACTTGATTTTTGAACACCATTTCTGGACTAGCTCTGGGCCAGAGAGGAGCCCAGTTCCCTGAAGGGTGAGTCCCAGATTGGGCAGCATTCATAACAAGCTGACTTAAGAGACCTGGTACCTTAAGAGAACATTGGCAGTAGCCTGGCAGTACTCTTCATTGCCTGGGATGGCAGTGGCTGCCAGGTGAAGCTCCTCCACCTCGGGAAAGGTGAGGGAAGAATGGGATGGACTGCCTCTTATGATTTGTGGTACCAGGGACCAATCCTGGAGAAACAGACATATGTAACCTTTCAGAGAGAGAATTCAAAATAGCTGTTTTGAGAGAACTCAAAGAAATTCAGGATAACACAGAGAAGAAATTAAAATTCTATCAGATAATTTAACAAAGAGATTGAAATAATTTTTAAAATATCAAGCAGAAACACCGAAGCTGAAAAAATGCAATTGGCATACTGAAGAACGCATGAGAATCCTTTAATAGCAGAACTGATTAAACAGTATAAAGAATTAGTGAGCTTAAAGACTGGCTATTTGAAAATACACAGTCAGAGAGACAAAGGAAAAAAGAATAAAAAAGTAATGAAGCATGCATAAAGGATCTAAAAAAAATCCCCGAAAGGTCCATTCTAAAAATTATTGACCTTAAAGAGGAGGTAGAGACAGGGTTAGAAATTTTATTCAAAGGGATAATAACAGAGAACCTCTGAAACCTGTAGAAAGATATCAATATCCAAGTACAAGAAGGTCATAGAACACCAAGCAGAGTTAACCCAAAAAAGACTATAAAGGATACAGAAAGGGTCCTAAAAGGAGGAAAAGAAACAAATAGCACACAATGAAGTTCCAGTACATCTGGCAGCAGACTTCTCAGTGGAAACTTTACAGGCCAGGAAAGAGAAGCATGACATATTTAAAGTACTGAAGGGGAAAACTTTTATACTAGAACAGTATATCCTGTGAAAATTTTCTTCAAACACGAGGGAGAAATACTTTCCCAGACAAGCAAGAATTGAGGGATATTTTTCAATACCAGGCATGTCCTACAAGAAATGCATAAGAGAGTACATCAATTGGAAGAAAAGGATATTAATGAGCAACAAATAATTACTTGAAGATATAAAATTTACTCATAATAGTAAGTACACAGAAAAACCTAGAATGTCATAATACTGAAACTATAGTGTGTATACTACTCTTTTCATAAGTAGAAAGACTAGATGATGAACCAATAAAAATAATAACTACACAACTTTTCAAGATGTAGTCAGCACAGTAATATAAACAAAAAAAAAACACAAAGTTAAAAATTTGGAGGACAAACATAAGGCATTGGATCTTTATTAGTTTGTTTTTTCTTTATTTAGACAAATAGTGTTAATTGTAATCAGGTTAAAATAGTTGATTATAATTTAGTAATAGCAAGCCTCATGGTAACCTTGAACTAAAAAGCATATAATGCATATTTTAAAAATAAAAATAATCTAAATTATATAACCAGAGAAAACCACCTTCTCTAGAAGAAGACAGGAAGGAAAGAAAGAAGAGAAGACCATAAAACACCAGAACATAAATAATAAAATGGCAAGAGTAAGTCCTTATTCAATAATAACATTGACTAGAAATGGACTAAACTCTCATATCAAAGATGTAGAGTAGCTGAGTAGATGAAAACTCAACACCCATAGCTCTGCTGCCAACAAGAAACACACTTTACCTATAAAGAAACACCTAGACCGGGTGTCCCCAAACTACGGCCCGCGGGCCACATGTGGCCCCCTGAGGCCATTTATCTGACCCCCCTTCACACTTCAGGAAGGGGCACCTCTTTCATTGGTGGTCAGTGAGAGGAGCACAGTATGTGGCAGCCCTCTAATGGTCTGAGGGACAGTGAACTGGCCCCCTGTGTAAAAAGTTTGGGGATGCCTGACTTAGACTGAAAATAATGAAATGGAAAAAGATATTTCATACCAATGGCAAACAAAAAAGAACAGGAGTCACTATACTTATATATACAAAATAAATTTCAAGACAAAAAAAAAAAAAAAAACATAAAAAGAAGGGGTGGCTGGCAAGATAGGTGACTATGAACAGCTCCAGTGTGCACGCCCAGTAAAATCAACACAGAAGGCAGGTGATTCGTGCATTTCAAACTGAGGTACCTGGCTCATCTCATTGGGACTGGTTAGACTAGGCTTCCCCAAACTTTTTACACAGGGGGCCAGTTCACTGTCCCTCAGACCGTTGGAGGGCCGCCCCATACTGTGCTCCTCTCACTGACCACCAATGATAGAGGTGCCCCTTCCTGAAGTGCAGTGGGGGGCCAGATAAATGGCCTCAGGGGGCTGCATGCTGCCCACAGGCCATAGTTTGGGGATGCCTGGGTTAGAAAGTGGTTGCAGTCCACAGAGGGCAAACTGAAGCAGGGTGGGGCATGGCCTCACCCAGGAAGGGCAATGGGGGAGGGAACTCCCTCCCCTAGCCAAGGGAAGTCATGAGGGACTTTGCCATGAGAAACAGTGCCCTCCAGCCCAAATGCTATGCTTTTCTGATGGTCTTTGCAACCTGTAGACCAGGAGATTCCCTTGGGTGCCTACACCACAAGGGCCCTGGATTTCAAGCACAAAACTAGGTGGCCATTTGGGCAGACACCAAGCTAGCTGCAGGAGTCTTTTCTTTCATATCCCAGTGGTGCCTGGAATGCCAGTGAGCCAGAACCATTCACTTCCCTGGGAGCCAAGAGGTCTAGCTCAGCATAGGCCAGCCCCATGGAGCCCAGCGAGCTAAGATTCACTGGTTTGAAATTATTGCTGCCAGCACAGCAGTCGGAAGTCAAACTGGGATGCTCAAGATTGGTGGGGGGGTTGGGGGGAGGGACATACACCATTGCTGGAGGTGAGCAGGCAGTTTTCCCCTCACAGTGTAAACAAAGCCACCAGGAAGTTCAAACTAGGAAGATCCCACCCCAGTTCAGCAAAGGAGCTAAAAGGAGTCACTATACTTATATCATACAAAATGGATTTCAAGATAAAAACCATGAAAAGAGGGGATGCCTGGCAAGATAGCTGTATAGGAACACTCCAGTCTGTATCTCCCAGCAAGAACAACCCAGAAGGTGGGTGATATCTGCATTTCAAACTGAGATCCCCGGCTTATCTCATTGGGACTGGTTAGACAATGGGTGCAGCCCAAGGAGGGCAAGCTGAAGCAGGGTGGGGCATTGTCAGACTCCTTCTCTATTTCTCCTCCCTGAGCAGGCCATTTCTGGAATAAACGCAGCAGTACCAGTCAGGGGCTTATAGATAAAACTCCCATTTCCCTGGGACAGAGCAGCTGGGGGAAGGGGTGGCTGTGGGTGCAGCATATTTAAACGTTCCTGCCTGCCAGCTCTGAAGAGAGCAACAGATCTCCCAGCACAGTGCTCAAGCTCTGCTAAGAGACAGACTACCTTCTCAGGTGGGTCAGTGACCCCCATGCCTCCTGACTGGGAGATGTCTCCCAGCAAGGGAAGACTGATACCTCATATGGGAGAGATCCAGCTGGCATTTGGTGGGTGCCCCAGTGGGATGCAGCTTCCAGAAGAAGGAACAGGCAATACTCTTTGCTTTTCTGCAGCCTCTGCTGATGAAACCCAGGCAAACGGGGTCTGGAGCAGACCTCCAGCAAACACCAGTAGACCTGCAGCAGAGGGGCCTGACAGAAGGAAAACTAACAAACAGAAAGGAAGGAATGGCATCAACATCAACAAAATGGGTGTCTACACCAAAACCCCATCTGAAGATCACCAACATCAAAGACCAAAGGTAGATAAATCCATGAAGATGAGGAAAAGACACTGCAAAAAGCCCGAAAATTTGGAGAACATTTCTCCTCCAAATGATCACAACACCTCACAAGCAAGGGAACAAAACTGAACAGAGAATGAATTTGACAAATTAACAGAAGTAGGCTTCAGAAGGGAAGTAATAACAAACTCCTCTGAGATAAAGGAACATGTTCTAATCCAAGGCAGGAAAGCTAAGAACCTTGAAGAAAGCTTAGAGGAATTGTTAACTAGAATAATCACTTTACAGAAGAAGATAAATGACCTGATGGAGCTGAAAACCACAGCACGAGAACTTTGTGAAGCATATACAAGCATCAATAGCTGAATCAATCAAGCAGAAGAAAAGATATCAGATACTGAAGATCAACTGAATGAAATAAAGCAAGAGGATACAATTGGAGAAAAAAGTGAAAAGAAACAAACAAAGCCTCCAAGAAATATGGGACTATGTGAAAAGAACAAACATACATTTAATTGGTGTATCTGGAAGTGATGAGGAGAAGCAAGTTGGAAAACACTCTTCAGGATATTATCCAGAAGAACTTTCCCAATCTAACAAGACAGGCTAACATTCAAATTAAAGAGATACTGTGAACACCACAAAGACTCCTTAACAGGAGCAACCCCATTAGATTCACCAAGGTTGAAATGAAGGAAAAAAACGTTAAGGGTGGTAGAGAGAAAGGTCAGATTACTTAACGAAGGGAAACCCATCAGACTAACAGTGTATCTCTCCAGAAACCCTACAAGCCAGAAGACAGTGAAGGCCAATATTCAGCATTCTTAAAGAATTTTCAACCCAGAATTTTATATCCAGCCAAATTAAGCTTTGTAGGTGACAGAGAAATAAAATCCTTTACAGACAAGCAAATGCTGAGAGATTTTGTCACCACCAGGCCTACCTTACAGGAGCTCCTGAAGGAAGCACTAAATATGAAAAGGAAAAACCAGTACCAGCCACTGTAAAAATATACCAAATGGTAAAGACCATTGACACTATGAAGAAACTTGCATCAACTAATGGGCAAAATTACCAGCTAGTATCATAATGGCAGGATCAAATTCACACATAACAATATGAAACTTAAATGTAAATGGGCTAAGTGCCCCAATTAAAAGACACAGACTGACAAATTGGATAAAGAGTCAAGACCCATTGTTGTGCTATATTCAGGAGACACATCTCACATGTAGACATGCATAGGCTCAAAATAAAAAGATGGAGAAAAATTTACCAAAAAAAAAGCAGAGATTGCAATCCTAGTCTCTGATAAAACAGACTTTAAACCAACAATATAAAAAAAAGACAAAGAAGGACATTACATAATAGTAAGGGGATCAATGCAACAAAAAGAGCTAACTATCCTAAATATATATGCACCCAACACAGGAGCAGCCAGATTCATAAAGCAAGTTCTTAGAGACCTACAAAGAGACTTAGACTTCCACACAGTAATATTGGGAGACTTTAACACCCCACTGTCAATATTAGACAGATCAACGAGACAGAAAATTAACAAGGATATTCAGGACTTGAACTCAGCTCTGGACTAAGCAGCCCTAATAGACATCAAAACAGAACTCTCTATCCCAAATCAAGAGTATACTTTCTTATAAGTACCGCATCACACCTATTCTAAAATTAATCACATAATTGGAAGTAAAACACTCCTCAGCAAATGCAAAAGAATGGAAATCATAACAAACAGTCTCTCAGACCACAATGCAATCAAATTAGAATTTAGGATTAAAAAACTCACTCAATACCAAACAACTACGTGGAAACTGAATAACCTGTTCCTGAATTACTACTGGGCAAATAACGTAATTAAGGGAGAAATAAATAAGTTATTTGAAACAAATGGGAACAAAGACATAGTACCAGAATCTTTGAGACACAGCTAAAGCAATGTTTGGAGGAAAATTTATAGAACTAAATGCTCAAGGAGAAATTAGGAAAGATATAAAATTGACACACTAATATCACAATTAAAACAACTAGAGAAGCAAGAGCTAATCCATTCAAAACCTAGCATAAGACAAGAAATATCTAAGGTTAGAGCAGAATTGAAGGAGCTAGAGACTTGAAAAACCCTTCAAGAACATCAATGAATCTAGGAGCTTATTTTTTTGAGAAGATTAACAAAATACACAGACCACTAGCAAAACTAATAAAAAAAGAAAGAGAGATGAATCAAATAGACACAATTAAAAAATGATAAAGGGGATATCACCACTGATTCCACAAAAATACAAATTACTATCAGAGAATACTATGAACACTTCTATGCAAACAAACTAGAAAATCTAGAAGAAATGGATAAATTCCTGAACATACACATTCCAATACTAAACCAGGAAGAAGCTGAATCCCTGAAAAGAGATCAATAACAAGGTATGACATTGAGGCAGTAATAGCCTATCAACCAAAAAAAGACCAGGCCCAGACAGATTTACAGTCAACTTCTACCAGAGGTAAAAAGAGGAGCTGGTACCATTTCTTCTGAAACTATTCCAAACAATATAAAAAGAGGGATTCCTTCCTAACTCATTTTGTGAGGCCAGCATCATCTTGATACCAAAACCTGGCAGAGACACAACAACAAAATTTTAGGCCAATATCCCTGCTGAACATTGATGTGAAAATCCTTAATAGAATACTGGCAAAGAGAATCCAGATGCACAGCAAAAAGTTATCCACCATGATGAGGTTGGCTTCGTCACTGGAATACAATGCTGATTCAACATATACAAATCAACAAACGTAATCCAACACACGAACAGAACCAGTGACAAAAAACCACATGATTATCTCAATAGATGCAGAAAAGGCCTTCAATAAAATTCAACACTCCTTCATTCTAAAAACTCTCAATAAACTAGGTATCGATGGAACATATCTCAAAATAATAGCAGCTATTTGTAACAAACCCACAGCCATTATCATATTGATAGGGCAAAAGCTGGAAGCATTCCCTTTGAAAATTGACACAACAAAAGGATAACCTCTCTCACCGCTCCTATTCAAAATAGTATTGGAAGCTCTGCCAGCGCAATCAAAGAGAAAGAAATAAAGAGTATTCAAATAGGAAGAGAGGAAGTCAAATTGTCTCTGTTGCAGATGACATAATCGTATATTTAGAAAACCTCATCATCTCAGCCCAAAATCTCCTTACGCTGATAAGCAACTTCAGCAGTCTCAGCATACAAAAGCAATGTTCAAAAACCCCAAGTATTCCTATACACCAATCACAGACAGAGAGCAAAATCATGAGTGAACTCCCATTCACAATTGCTACAAAGAGAATAAAATACCTAGGAATATAACTTAGAAGGGATGTGAAGGACCTCTTTAAGGAGAACTACAAACCACTGCTCAAGAAAATAAGAGAGGACACAAACAAATGGTAAAACATTCCATGCTCCTGGATAGGAAGAATCAATATCATGAAAATGGTCATACTTCCCCAAGTAATTTATAGATTCAATGCTATCCCCAAAAGCTACCATTGACTTTCTTCACAGAATAAGAAAAAACTACTTTAAATTTCATATGGAAGCAAAAAAGAACCTGTATAGTCAAGACAATCCTAATCAAAAAGAACTAAGCTGAACACATCACACTACCGAACTTCAAACTATAATACAAGGCTATAGTAATCAAAACAGCGTGGTACTGGTACCAAAACGGACATATCGACCAATGGAACAGAACAGAGGCCTCAGAAATAATGTCACACATCCTCAACCATATGAAATTTGACAAACTTGGCAAAAACAAACAAAGGAGAAAAGATTTCCTATTTAATAAATGGTGTTGGGAAAACTGGCTAGCCATATGCACTCATCATCACTGGTCATCAAAGAAATATAAATTAAAGCCACATTGAGATACTATCTCACACCAGTTAGAATGGTGATCATTAAAAAAATCAGGAGATAACAGATACTAAAGAGGATGTGGAGAAATAGGAACGCTTTTACACTGCTGGTGGGATTGTAAATTAGTTCAACCATTGTGGAAGACAGTGTGGCAATTCCTCAAGGATCTAGAACCAGAAATACCATTTGACCCAGGATTCCCATTACTGGTATATACCCAAAGGATTATAACTCATTCTATTATAAAGACACATGAACACGGCCATGGCACTATTCATAATAGCAAAGGCTGGGAACCAACCCAAATACCCATCAATAATAGACTGGACAAGGACAATGTGGCACATATACACCATGGAATACTATGCAGCAATAAAAAAGGATGAGTTCATTTCCTTTGCAGGGACATGGATGAAGCTGGAAACCATCATTCTCAGCAAACTGACACAAGAAGAGAAAATCAACCACCACATGTTCTCACTCATAAGTGAGTGTTGAACAATGAGAATGCATGGACACAGGGAGGGGAATATCTCACACCGTGGCCTGTCAGTGGGTGGGGGACTAGGGGAGGTATAGCAGGGGGTGAGGACATGGATGAAACTGGAAACCAACATTCTCAGCAAACTGACACAGAACAGAAAAACAAACACTGCATGTTCTCACTCGTAAGTGGGAGTTGAACAATGAGAACACATGTTCACATGGACACAGAGAAGAGAACATCACACACTGGGGCCTGACAGGTGCAGGGAGCTAGGCGATGGATAGCACTAGGAGAAATACATAATATAGATGACCAGTACCCCACAATTACAGACAACTAAAGCAAAAATAGACAAATGGGATCAATCAAGTTAAAAATCTTCTACATAGCAAAGGAAACAATCAAAAAGATGAAGGCATAACCCACATAATGGGAGAAAGTATTTGCAAACTTTACCCATCTGACAAGATATTAATAACCAGAATATATAAGGAGTGCAAACAACTCTATTGGGAAAAATCTAACAATCCAATCAAAAGGTGAGCAAAAGATTTGAATAGACATTTCTCCAAAGAAGATATACAAGTGGCAAACAGGCATATCAAAAGGTGCTCAACATCATTGATCCTCAGAGAAATGCAAATCAAAACTGCAATGAGATATCATCTTACCCCAGTTAAAATGTATAATATCCAAAAGACAAGCAATAACACAACTGTCAAGGATTTGACAGAAAGGAACCCTCTAAACTGCTGGTGGGAATGTAAATTAGTACAACCACCATAGAGAACAGTTTGGAGGTTCTTCAAAAGACTAAAAATTGAGTTTCTATATCCAGCAATCCCGCTGCTGGGCATATACACAAAAGAAGGAAAACAGTATATTGAAGAGATATATGTAGTCCTGTCTTTGTTGTAACACTGTTAACAATACTTAAGATTTGAAAGCAACCTAAATGTCCATCAACAGATAATGGATAAAGAAACTGTGGTACATATACACAATGGAGTATTATTCATCCATGAAAAAATAATATACAGTCATTTCCAACAAGATGGTTAGAACTGGAGGTCATCATATCAAGTGAAATAAGCAAGACACAGAAAGATCTCATATTCTCACTTACTTGTGGGATCTAAAAATTAAAACATTTGAACTCTTTGACATAGAGAGTTGAGGAATGGTTACCAGAGGCTGGGAAGGGTAGTGGGGGTCTGGGAGAAGGTGTGAATGTTTCATGGTTACAAAAAATATTTAGAAAGAGTGAATAAGATCCAATATTTTATAGGAAAATTGGCTTACTATAGTTAATAACTTAATTGTACAGTTTAAATATCTTAATGGGTATAATTGGATTGTTTGTAATTCAAAGGATAAATGCTTGAGTGATGAATACCCCATTCTACATGATGTGTTTATTTCACATTGCACCCTTGTATCAAAACATCTCATGTAGCCCATAAATACATACACCTACTATGTACCCACAAAAATTAAAAATAAAATAATTATGTAAAAATAAATGAAGGAAAAACAAACTATTGCACAATATCACTTCTCCAAGCTAATTATTTATAAGGCAAAGATTGCTTATCAGTATCTTTATAACAATGTGTCCACATTTCTCTCACCAGAGTTTCAGAGCTTCAAAAATAGGGATTCTATTAAAAGTATTATCACAAGCCACAATATTCTAAATAAATAAATAAATAAATAAACTAGAAGGATGGTTTGGCTTCTCCTTAAAGCAGATTTCTGGGAATATTGGTCAACACAGTTTGGTATGTTAAAGTAATTCAATATTCATCATGCAGTGTGAATCTGCTGACAAAGAAAAATAATTCTGCTGTGTTACTAAGGGTTAACATATCAATAGGTAACATTGCAATTCAAGGTGGTGAAGAAATTATTAAATAGTTAATAGCATTAAGGATGCATATGTTTACTCATTTTTAAAACATAAATCTTATCTTTTGAATTTTTTATACAAGTAAAGGATGATGAAAATTACATAGAACTAGACAATTGTAAGTTCCTCTCATTATAATAATTACATATAATATTTAGAGGTTAAGTTGATTGAGAAGCATTGATATAATATTGAGCCATTAAGATGTCTCTCCTTCTAGCATGATGAAAATAGCGAAGCATTAGTAACTTAGCTGTGGGAGAGTGAATTCAGAGTAGGATATTCCAGCTTTCCTTCCCTCTACAAAAAGCAACAATTTAGCAGCTACCCATGACGAAAAGCAACCCTGGAAGAGCTCAAGAGTTCACTTAGGCAAAAACAAAAATACCTCACAAGAATAATCATGAATAAAAGGTAATGAAGAAGAATTTCATTTTGCCTGCATCACCCCATTTTCCAGGCCAGCACTGTTCAACATGGTGAGGAATCTCCCAGACTTACTAGTCTCTCTCACAAGGAAAATAAGAGTAAAGAGAACAAACGACTTACTCAGCTGTTTGGAGCACTGGCCAGATAATCAGCTTCATTTCCATTGAGATCATTGCAGAGACTAACATAGCTGAAACATCAGGAGAGAGCTGGGAAGAAACAGAGCTATCAGTATCAGCCATGTGGCAGGAATCACTGCAGTCCCCAGTGTTGTGCTCTGCACAGGACTACAGGAGACTTTTGCACCAAGGAGCTCAGCAACCTCATGGCCACTGTTTACTCCCCACAGTTTTCAAAACTGTGGACCCTGATAGTATTCACTGTCACAGACCTCAGCATCTTGCTCCATTGAGGACTCCAGCAGTTTTCACTGCTGAGGAAATCAATAGCCAGTCCAGGTACAGAGGACTCCCTGCAGCTTTTACCCCCAAGGGCCTGGAATATATTTCCTGGCTCCTACCACTGTGCTTGCATTCACAACTCACTTCTTTAATTAAATGGGTATGCATATCCCCAGCTCAGGCTCTCAGCTATCCTAGCATGCACAAGTGATTAGACTCCTACTGCCAAACCTCAGCTATTCCCTGCAACTATGCAGGTATATGCTGTGAGCCAGCCCCGTGTCCCACCACAGGTACTCCTGTAGTTCATCTTGGCCACTGCCCCTGGCCCTGGCCTATGGCATCATGTATAAATCTGTAGCTGACCCCTGTCACCATGCATATGCCAGCAGCTGGTCCATAGCTGATCATGTGTGCACCACTATCTCTGGTTCCCACTGCTGTCTGCCCTAGTCTTGTGCTTGTGCTGCCAGGCTTAGAAGTACTGCAGAGGCTCCTAACAGTCCTTTAGCTACCACAAATGTCCCACAGCTGTTGCCAGTAAGAACCACACAGTTGCTTATGTTGTGAACCCCAGCTTCTTGAATTAATGAGACAATACCCTATATCCCTCTATTGAACCTTGAGGTGCAAGTGAATGTTTTTCCTTATCAAAGGCCTGGAAGAGAGGGCTGCTTCTTTAAATACAGACACTCTCACAAGGCTTTGTATCACAAAAAATTAAAGATAAAAAAATGACATTGCTAAAAGAATATAATAAAATTCTGGTGGCCAACCCTAAATAACTGGAGCTCTACCAATTTCCAGACAAATAATTCAAAATAATTTTTTCTAAAGAAGCTCAGCAAATTAAAATACAACCGTTAAACAATGAAACAATATCAGAAAAACAATACAAGAACAAAACAAGAATCTCAACAAAAAGATGCAAAACATGAAAAAAAAAAACTAGAAATTTCAAAACTGAATAATACAATGAGTAAATTTAAAAATACAATAAAAGGCTTCCACCACAGAATAGGCCAAGCAGAAGAATGAATTGAAAACCTGAAGACAGATTATTTGAAATTATACAGTCAGAAGAGAAAAAAAAGTATAAAAAGGAATAAAGTAAACCTATGAGATTGGTGTAAAATCATTAAGATAGGTAAGTTCTCACAAAAGAATATTCAGAACACTTGGACACAAAGAGAGGAGCATCACACACTGGGTTCCGTACAGGAGGGAGAGTGGGAAGAGGAGTGGGAGAGGGATAACGTGGGGAGAAATGTTAGGTATAGGTGATGGGGGGATGGTAGCAACAAACCATCTTGCCATGAATGTACCTATGCAACAATCTTGCATGATCTGCACATGTACCCCAGAATCTGAAGTAATTAAAAAACAAACAAACAAACAAACAAAAAAATGCAAAACAGCGTAATCCATAATGCCAATAAGAAATTTAGTTAATAATGTGTAAATATTGGTGTAATTAACCATAACAAATGTGCCATACTAACATATCTGTTATGGGGAAACCAGAGGGAAGAGTCACTTGCTAACTTTAGTATCTAATTTTAGCTCTATTTCTTTAGCTCTAATTTTTTTTTTTGCTAATAATCTAAAACTTATCTAAATAATAATATTCAAGAGTCATTTGACAACAATATTTTAGGTACAGATCTATTTCAGCAAATGTTTAACAATCAGTTCATGTCTAAACATGAGCCTCAGATGTGCTTTACTATTAAATGTGAACAAAAAAAAAGAAATGTTGAAAGCAGTAAAAGGAAGTATATTACATACAAGGGAATGATAGTAACACTATCAATGGATTTCTCAGCAGAAATCTTACAGGACAGGAGAGAGTTGGATTATATATTTGAAATGCTGAAAGGGAAAAAAAAAACTGACAACAAAGAATACTTTATCTGGCAAAACTGTCCTTTAGGAATAATGAGAAAACAGGATTTTCCCAGACAAATATAAAGTTGATGGAGTTTATAACTACAAAACCTGCATTATAAGAAATGCTAAAGGGAGATCTTCAAAATGAAATGAATGCTGTTAGTTAATAAATAACATGAAAACACGAAAGAATAAAACTCACTGGTGAAGGTAGATAAATAGTTAAATTCAGATTACTCTAATACTGGAATAGTAGTATGTAAACCACTTATAACTCTATTATAATGATTAAAGGACAGATGCATATAAGTAACTATAACTATAATAATTTATAAGTTACACAATATAAAGTTGTAAACTGTGACATCAAAAACAAAATGTGGGTCAGAGTACAATAGTAGAACTTTCGTATCCAATTAAAGTTAAGTTGTTATTTACTTAAAATCAACAGACATAGCTATAAGATGTTTTACATAAGCCTGATGGTAACCACAAAGCAAAAACTGACAGTATGTACACAAAGGATAAAGAGAAAAAAATTCAAAACATACCACTACAGAAAATTATCATATTGCAAAGGAAAACAGCAGAGATTAAAAAAAATAATAAAAAAAAACTAACAAAATGGCAATTGTAAATCTTCACTATCAAAATTACTATAAATGTAAATGAACAAAATTCATCAATCAAAAAACATAGAGTAGCTGAATGGATTATTTTTTTTTTTAAAGGCCCAACTATACACTGACTCCAAGAAACTTGCTTTAGTTTTAAGGACACACACAGACTGAAAGCAAAGGACTGGAAAGAGATATTTCATGTAAATGAAAATGAAAAAAGTGCAGAGGTAGCTATACTTATCTCAAACAAAACAGAGACAAAAAGTGTCATTATTAGATTTAAAAAAGGAGTCAATTCATCAGGAATAAAAATTGTAAATATGTATAAACCAACAATGAAGTGCCTAAATATGTAAAGCAATTATTAAATGTTTTTGAAGGGAGAGATAGCCCATAATACAATAATAGTAGAGGATTAGCCCACTTTCAATGATGGACAGATTATTCAGAGAGAAAATCAAAAATGAAACATTGGACTTGGATTACTTGTTAGACCAAATGAACCTAATAGACACATACAGAACATTTTATCTAACAGTAGCAGAATATATATTATTCTCAAGTGCACATGGAACATTTTCCAAGATAAGTACTATGTTAGGCCACAAAAAAAGTCCTAGCAAACTTAGGACAACTGAAATCATCAAGAATCTCTTCAGAACACAATGGTGGGGATCAATAATAGTAGGAGCTTAGAAAAATTTACAAGTATGAGGAAATTAGACAACATATTCAGGAAAAATTGATGGGTCAAAAAAAATCAAAAGGGAAACAAAATAAACCTTCAGGTAAATAAATTTGAAAATACAACCTACTAAAATCTGTGGAATGCAGCAAAGCAGTTGTAAGAGGGAATTTTATAGTGATAAATACCTGCAGTAAAAAAGAATACAGTTCTCAAATTAACACCCTAAAATTACAACTCAAGGACCAAGAAGAACAAACTAAACCCAAAGTTAGAAAAAGGAAGAAAATAATAAAAATAAGAGCAGAAATAAATATAGAATAGAAAGAAACTATTTAAAAATCAACAGTTTGTTTTTGTTGTTTGCAGTGGATCACTGGATATCAAAAATTCATTGCACTTATGAACAAGAAACCTTCTTTTCAATTTCTGTGTAATTTGCAAAGCTGTACAATGTTTGCTTATGCAAACCTTTTTCTGTTCAAGAGAATAAATGTTTACAAATATTAAAAAAATCAACAAAATTGAGTTTGTTTTTTAGAAAAAATAAAACTTACAAACTCATAGCTAGACTGTGAAAAAAGAGAGAAGACTCAAATAAGTAAAGTCAGAAATGAAGATGGAGACATTACAAGTGACATCTCAGAAATAAAAATGTGGGAATTCACTCAAGGTGGTGGCAAAAATATTAAGGAAAAAATATTAGAGAAAGTTACAGAATATAGTCTCAAACCCTTTGGAAGATCTAAAGGTTTTCTTCTATAGTTCTTGGCTGAAGGCAGCCTAAATCCCATTTACATTCAGTTAATAAGAAAAGCAAGTTGCTAGGGTATGTGTGGGAGTTTATCTGAATAACTTGTTTACTCATGTGGTCTTAAAACTAATCTTTGAGCTGAATGGTCCTCTTAGGGGGAGGTCGACCAGGTATATTACCTATTAATGGTGTTTGCTTTGGGCATCGGAACCTGTCCTTTAATCTTTAACCTCTAGTGGTGTTGATTCAAGCCTTTGTCAATTAAACTTTATTAAATAAATGCAAACCTCACTGGCTGGTGGGGGCCATCAGTTACAACTGTTACAACACTCTCCAGGGAGTTTGTAAGCAGCAGTGGACCCTCAGCTGAACTGGCAAAGCATAGCATCTGTATGTTCATGTACTTTATTTATCTGTTGTTGAGTCAGGGTCTTCAGGACAGACCACCACATTTGGTGATGACCCCGAGATGAAAAGGACTATAAGTGACTATTATGAACAATGATGTGCCATCCAAATGGATACCCTAAAGGAAATAGATAAATTCCTAGAAACATACAATCTACCACAATTAAATCAAGAAAAAACATAAAGCCTGGACAGACCAATAATAAATAGAGACTGAAATGATGATTTAAAATGTTAAAAATGATTTTCTACCCAGAAAATCCCAGAACCATATAGCTTCATGGTGGAATTCCACCAAGCATTCAAACAATTACTATCAATCTTTCTTAAATTCTATCAAAAATGCAAGTAGAGGGAACATTTCTAAGCTTATTTTATAAGGACATCATCACCATGAAACCAAAGCCAAACAAGGCCATCACAAGAAAATAAAATGACAGGACAATGTTACTAATACATATAGAAATCCTCAATGAAATACTAGCAAACTGAACTCCACACATGTAAAAGATTATACATCATGATCAAGTGATATTTATCTCTGGGATGCAAGATTGGTTTGACACACACAAATCAATAAGTGTGATATACCACATTAACAGAATCAGAAAGAATGACAACCTGATTATCACATAAGATGCAGAGAAAGCATTTGACAAAGTTCAACATCCTTTCTTGATAACAATTTTCAAATTATTAAATATAGAAGGAAATGCCCTCAACATAATAAAGGTCACAAATGAAAAGCCCGCAGCTAACATTATAATTAAATATCAAAAGATTTTTATCTAAAATCCAGTACAAAGCAAGGATACATATCGTTATCATTTTTATTCAGCATAGTAAGGGAAGTGCTAGCAACAGCAATTAGAGAAGTAAAACAGATTTAAATATATCCAAATTTGAAAGGAGGAAGTAAAATTGTTCCTGTTTGAAGAAGACATGATCCTATAGGTAGGAAATTAGACTTCATTTTAAAAACTGTTAGAACTAATAAATGAACTTAGTAACATTGCAGAATACAAAATCAAAATACAAAACAATTGGTTGTATTTCTTTACATCTATAATGATCTACCTAAGAAGAAAATCAAGAAATCAGTCCTCTTTATGGCAGCACCTAAAGAACAAAATACTTTGCAATATATTTATAACCAAGGAGGCAAAAAAAAAAATTGTACACTAAAACCAGTAAGATATTGATAAAAGAAACTGAAGAATACACAAATAAATGAAAATATATACATGTTCATGGGATAGAAGAGTTAATGTTGTTAAAATGTCCTTATGATACAAAGAGGTATAACTGGCTGAATCCAATCCCTATCAAAATTCCAAAATATTCTAAAATTCATAGTCTAAACAATCTTAAGTAAGCATTTTACTTAAGATTGTAAGCATTTTTCTTAAGATTGTAAGAAAAATGCTTACTTAAGATTGTATTAAGTATTGTGGCTTTGCACTTCCTGATTTCAAATTACGTTATATAGCTACAATAATTAAAACAGAAGGATGGTAGAATGAATACAAACATATAGACTAAATAAAGAGTCTAGCCATGTATTCTTCAACAAGGGGACCAAGAATACATGTAGGGAAAGGAACTTCTCTTCAACAAATACCATTGAGAAAACTAAATATTCACATGCAGAAAAGACGAAATTGGACCCTTATACCATACATGCATACCAACCCAAAGAAGATTAAACATCTAAAAGTAAGACCTGACACCTTAAAACTCCTCAAAGAAAATGAAGGGCTAAACATCCTTGGCAATGGCCTTGGCCATGATATGTTGAGTGTTACACCAAAAGTTTAATATGCAGAATAAGAGAAAATAATCTCTTAATATTAATATCCTGAATATACAAGGAACCTATACCACTCAATAGCAAGAAAATAAATATCCAAATGAAAAATAAATGGACAAATGATCTGAATAGAAATTTATTCAAAAACACATAAAAGATAGTTAATAGCTATACTAAAAGATGTTCAAGGTCACTAATCATCAGGGAAATGAAAATCAAAACCACAATGAAATATCATTTACACCTGTTAGGATGGTTATAATTATAGCAATAAGAGATAAGTGTTGGTGAGGGTGTGGACAAAAGGGAAACTTAGTACACTGTTAGTGGGAATGTAAATTGGTACAATCATTGTGGAAGACAGTACAGAGGATCCTCAAAAATTTAAAAGTTGAACAATGAGAACACATGGACACAGGGAGGGAAGCACTACACACTGGGGGCTGCTGGGGGAAAATGGGGAAGGAATGGGGGGATGGGGAGGTGGGAAGAGATAGCATGGGGAGAAATGACAGATACAGGTGAGGGGAAGGAAGGCAGCAAACCACACTGCCATGTGTGTACCTATGCAACAATCTTGCATGTTCTTCACATGTACCCCAAAACCTAAAATGCAATTAAAAAAAAATAGAAGATTAAAAAAAAAAAGTTGAACTACTATACGACTCAGCATCCTTCCATTGGGTATATTGTTAAAGAAATTAAATAAGCACCTAGTCTAGTTAATCTGCACTCTTATATTTATTGAAGTTTTATTCACAACAGCCAAGATATGAGAAAAACCTAAGAATCCATTGATGGATGAATGGATAAAGAAATTGTGATACACACACAAACACACACACACACAATAACAATTCAGCCTGTGAAAAAAGGAGACCCATTCATGACAATATGGATGTACCTGGGGGACATTATGCTCGGTGAAATAAGCCAGCTACAGAAGGACAAATACTGCGTAATGTCACTTATACGTAAAATGGAAAAAAAGGGAAATTATTAGAAATAAAGAGTATAACAATGGTTACCAGGAGCAGGGATGAGACAAGGAGAGATATCTCTCAAAAGTAGAAAGTTACATAGAACGAGTAAGTCTGTAGATCTAATTCACAGCCTGAGAACTGCTGTTAAGAATATTGTATTATATAATAGAAATTTGCTAAGAGTAGATTTCAGGTACTCTTAACACACACACACACACACACACACACACACACACACACACACACACAACTTAAACAAAAGAATTCTACTGGCTATACTCTCATGGGTTATTGTAAAATATTGTTAAAAGGAGGCAGGAAGTCAAGAAAAACTCTCAAGCATCTCTCTATATCTCAGTGTTATTTTCCCTCTGGCCTTTGGTCATGGGAAACAACGACTTTCAAAACCCCCACATTTTGTTTTATTTTGCTGTTTTTCTATTTATATACTTGTTTTGACAGATTTTAATATGATGTCATATGATATAATATAGGTGAAATACTAAGAATTTATCAAAAAAGAAACTTAGCAGTGTTAGTATTGAAAGTTTAAACATATCTATTGAGAACTTGTCAGAGCCATCATGTAAGGGAAATAGTTATTTTCTGGGCATCACAACTGCTACAGTGAAGCCATCAAATTTTCTGTGCCCACTAGTATAATTCAAAGACTTTTGACAAAAATTGTGCCAATATTCACTGAAATAGTTAACTAAAAACAGTACATTTTATAAGCTAGTAAGAGCATTGTGGTTAATGTAAGCAATTGTTTTTGCCTTTTTAGTTGACTGATTCACTTAACAAATATGTATTAAACCTCTCATATTACATTCCAGATAATGTTCTAGAAAATAAATTTATCTGTGAAGAGGCATAGATAAAATTTTTATTTTAGATCTTTAATTCTCGTTGTTGAGGTTTTCTGCTACAGTAGCTTAAAGTGGGATTAAACTCAGCATGTTTTTATCTTCATAAACAAGACCTATTTTTGAAGATACTCTCATCCCCTACCCTTTCAGAACATCAACCACAGAGTCTTCTATGGGTGTCTACAAACAGAAGAAACAAAGAGAAATGAAAGAGAGAGAAAAAAATAACAAAAACGGAAATGAACACATTAGCTTAAGGAAAGAGAAAAGCAAGACTAATTTTTTACAAAATATTTGTTACATTGGAAATGCATTCATCTACTAAGGGCCTACTCTGTGGTAGACATTACATGAGATCCAGATATCAAACAGTGAGAAAAACATACTCTGCAGACTCATGAGGACACAGTCTAGGGAGAGAACAAGTATTCATCATAGAAAAATATGAATCAATAAATATGAGCAGCAAACCATCCTACGAAAAAATGTACAGGGAACTGCCTGCCGAAATGACATTTGAACTAAGCTCATGAGGATGGGAAAGAGAAGAGGTGACACATTTCAAACAAAGGAAATAGCAAATGCAAAAGTTCAGAGGTGGAGTATAACAAAGTAGTAGCAGGAGGAAGTGAGTGCTGAAACAAAAAGAAGACAAATGAACTCAAAAAGTGAACTTAGGTTTTTCGTGATACACTCAAAAATTTGAAAGTATTTAATGAATACAGAGTAGAAATGTGTGCATAAGTGTTATTCTACTTTCTATACATTTTCTTTTATTTATGTATTTATTTTTCATTTTCCTAAAATCTGGGAAGTAATAAACATTTGCACTCATAGTTCTCTCATTGGTTTATCAATTATCTTAGTGATTACCAATTTCTTTATATGCATGTCCTCATTCCAGATTCATATAAGAAAATGCTGATTGTCACAGTAAGCCATCTTATAAAGGCACCTACTTTCTGTTTAGGTGACAGTAGCAGAATTTTTATTTTACTAATATTTATAAATTAAAATCTTAGTTCAAAAAAGTATAGTGTCTACATGGCAAGCACATGCCCACATATACTTATGCATATGGAAAATGGGGAATTCCAGCTTGAGAAAGTGGTTTGATCCTTCAGGTGGCTTTCGCTAGGCAGGAAAACTGATTCCGTCCCTAAGGTACTCTTCAAAGAGCAAAGTCAGCGAGTTGAATAGGAAATGAAGTAAAGTTCAGTGACCCTCACTGGCCTGAACCACAGGAGCCAGTAAACACAGGATTTCCACTCTATGTGTAGCTTTCTTCTGTGGGGGACCCTTGGCTATATTTTCACAGGCAAGCCTTTCCTCCTGAAAGAAACTACTTATGTAATGTGCACAATAGCTTTATTTATCCTATATTAACATGTTTATTTGAATTATTACTGCAACAATTTGGGGGCAGTGTGTAGTTTCAGAAATAAATTTGAAATAGAGTCCAAGCAGGGCACGCAATTTCCTTTGGGTTTTATTAGTGATGAAACTACAAGTTCTTCACCCAGGTCTCCTTGAAGAATGATATAAAATACAGCTTTCACCCTATCCTATAATTTTCTGTGTAATGGAGGTGCCTCTTTTGTCACATATCAGAAACAATACTCGGGCAAAGAGAAGATGAGCACAGCCATATTATGATGTCATACAAGAGAGGTTTGACCTTGTCACCTAGATCCATTTTCATTTTGTTCCAGAAACTTTACTAACACTGATAAAAGGTTTAACTGTCATCCTATGGCTATCCCTAAAATTATATGTATATGAACATATTATAAAACTGGACTATACCCATATAAAAGCACATCAAGGCAGTAAAATTGCCAACGATCAAGCATCATATACTTGTAAAGATTTTTTTTTATGTGTTTTGCTTTTCTGTAACTAGAAATCTCTTGATCTTTCAAAAGAACTCTCAGCTTTTGTAATGATTTCTTCTTAGGCAGAAATATATTCATAATCGCATATAGTTTTACTAATATTGAACATTGGATTTCCTTTTTATTAACAATGAGAAAACAACTCAGATTAAATTAGTATGTGCACATTTAAAGAAATAAAAAGGTTGAAGAGTCTACTGTGTCAAAGCATTTAAGGAAGTGATCATACAGTCTTTGTTTTTAAAATGTTTATATTTTGAATTTGACCCTAGAAAATGTAGTTCAAAGATGCAAGACTTAATGCCAAAGAAGAACTTAAAAGAAAGCCTAGGATTTCTGATTCTGGCCATGACAGAATAAAAAATATTGGAAAATCTCCCTTTAGTAACAATTCTGACACTGGACAATGTATATTAAACAACTGTTGTCAGATGCTAGACAATAGGCAGCAGTGTGGAGAGAAACTCACAAGGTGACTGCTTCAATATTTGCTGCTTTCTGCCTGGAGGAACTTATTGGACTATAGCGTAGGGAGGGGAAGCTCAGAAAGGGTGTGATGGTTACCTTGAGGGGAGGAGCCCAGATCACAGTGTTGGCTGCAGGGGTGGCTGGAACATAAGGGACAAAATACCCAGAAGAGCAAACTCAATTTTGAAGGAGAACAAAGTCTTTTGGAGTGATGCTCTCTGCCTTCAAGTCTTACCATAAAGCACAGTAATCGAGAAAGGGTGGTATTGGTGAAAGATAGACAATAGATTTATGGAACTAGATACAGAAACCAGAAAGAGATCCACACAAATAGAGTCAACTGATCTTTGACAAAGGGTCAAAGCAATGCAATGGGGAATAGGTCATCTCTTCAACAAATGTATGCAGGAACCACTGGACACCCACATGCAAACGACAACAACAGACCTATGCCCTTCAAAAAAGGAACTCAAAGTGAATCACAGATCTAAATGTAAAACACAATGCTATAAAACTCCTAGAAGATAACATACAAGAAAATCTAGATAACCTTGGGTTTGATTATGACTTTTTAGATACAGACAGAATCAAAGGCATGATCTATAAAAGAAGTAAATGATAAAATGCATTATTTTACATATTGTCTATGGATGCTTTAATGCTAAAATATCAGAATTGAATAGTGTGACAGATCTATCAACCATACAAAACACAAATACTAAAATATTTACAATCTAGCCTTTTAAAAAACAAAAACAAAAAACATTTGCCTATCACTACTTTACACAATTAATTTTTTCTAAGAGTGGGCCTCTTAATTTAAAAAAAAAAGATTTAACTGCAAGCTCTCATGCTTTACGTTACATCAGGCAAATTGTTTAGATTGTCTGGATATGTTCACACTGATAGATTGATGGAGAGAGAGAGACAGAGAAAACTAAGTGAAATGCAAAGTTTGCAAACCATGTTCCCTGTTTCAGGATTATTTATTAGATGAACTATCAATACATATATCATGAAAAAAATATGGAAAATGATTGTTGCAAATAACAGTTTAAAATACATACCTTAAACTGAAATGTAGTCAATCCCTCTTGCTTTCAATGCTATGAACTCAGAGAGGAATACTGCATGCAGGATCTGAAAACCAACTCTGTAACCCCTAATGTCGTTGTAGTGTTGAACTAGTCTGCCTCCCATGTTTTATTAATAGCGTGAACCTGGGAAAATGGTTTATCTTTTATAAACATATGTTGCCATCTATAAAATGGGTACAATAGTACAGATCTTGCGGGGTTATTTTGAAGATTATATGACATAAAATTTATGCATCATAGTAGAGCACATGACAAGCACTCAAAAAAAAAGAGAGAATTTTCTTTTCTTTCTCCTCCTGCACACCTTCCCATCCTGCCCTTGCACCATTTATTGACCCCTCTGTAAAGACTCAAAACATTATCAGCTATTTGCACTCAAATATTTTATCCTAAAGATATTAACTAAGTATTGCTGTTTGATGTGTCCTTCCTTTATTAAATATCTTTAAACTAGTTGGGGGAGAAAAGCAATCATTCTATTCTTTGGGTCACAGTAACTCATTTTTTTAAGGTTAATCCTTCACTTAATGTAAAAAAAAAAAAAAAAAAAAAAACCACGTTGATTTTCTTTTCTCAAGAAGTCTTATTTATTTTTTGAAATTATATGCCACATTGAGATACCATCTCACACCAGTTAGAATGGCGATCATTAAAAAATCTGGAGACAACAGATGCTGGAGAGAATGTGGAGAAATAGGAACACATTTACACAGTTGGTAGGAGTGTAAATTAGTTCAAACATTGTGGAAGACAGTGTGGCAATTCCTCAATGACCTAAAAATAGAAATCCCATTTGACCCTGCAATCCCATTACTGGGTATATATCCAAAAGATTATAAATCATTCTACTGTAAGGACACATGCACATGAATGTTCACTGCAGCACTGTTGACAACAGCAAAGACCTGGAACCAACCCAAATGCCCATCAATGATAGATTGGATAGGGAAAATGTGGTACATATACACCATGGAATATTATGCAGTCATCAAAAATGATGAGTTCGTGTCCTTTGTAGGGAAATGGATGAACCTGGAAACCGTCATTCTCAGCAAACTGACACAAGAGCAGAAAATCAAACACCGCATGTTCTCACTCATAGGTGGGAGTTGAACAATGAGAACACATGGACACAGGGAGGGGAGCACTACACACTAAGGTCTGTTGGGGGGAAATGGGGGAGGGACGGAGGGGTGGGGAGGTGGGAAGAGATAGCATGAGGAGAAATGACAGATACAGGTGAGGGGAAGGAAGGCAGCAAACCACACTGCCATGTGTGTACCTATGCAACCATCTTGCGTGTTCTTCACATGTACCCCAAAACCTTAAATGCAATAAAAAAAAAACACAGGGCAGGACTTATATTTTGGAGTTTGGCCTCTGGACAGTCAAATTAAATTTCTTAACACAGAATTCTTACTTATAGGATTCATCACTATGATAAGAAAGAGAAGTCTCATATAGGACAACATAATGCTGAATAAGAAATCTTCAAAGTAAATGTTTTAGAAGAGAATCGATGCACTTGTAATTCTGCACAATAGAGTGGTCAAAGTAGGAGTTCTTAGAAAACAATGTGGTTATTTAAATTCCACCTTGAAAACTGAGTGACAGTTTGCCCAGGGAACTATTGTGTTCTAAATTACATTGCAAGACAAATCTTGCCTTCCCACCAGCCACTGAAAAGCCTTTTGTTTTGTCATCTTCTTCCACAGGCTTCTCAAAACCTTCCCAACAAACCAGGGTTTTCTGAGATAAAAAACAAAGGTTGTGTTTTTAAATAAAAGAAATATATCAGTTCCCTCAAATTAAGCTTCATGACAATGAAAATTCTAGTGATTTCGCAGCAGATTTAAGAACTAAACAATCTGAACACTTTTTAAAATGATGTCTTACACTGAATCATTTTAATTTCTTTATTCTTGCCCTCTTTGTTGCCAGCTGTTCCAAAAAATAACTACTTAACACTTATCGTAAAAGTAACTTCGCTGACTAATAAAATCAGTGTCACACTGTGAAACTTGCCTAAGAACCCGTGTTTAAGGGCCATCTACTTAAAAAATCTGAACTTCCTAAATATGCATATAATTTTTAGAATAATTATATTTCAGAAGACACTCTCAGAAATTATCTCCCTAACGAAAACACTAGAAACAGCTTAGAAAGGGTCTTATACTAGTTTGAAAACACACACACACTCACACACAAACACAAGGTTCTTAAGCTATTCAGTACTTTCATTAAAAATTAGATTCATATTTTTGCTCCTGAGATCTATGACATGGTCTAAAATAAACGTTAAAAAACTTAAATGTAAGTGTATCTTGTAAGTTACCCAAAGGTAACTCCTTTCCCAAAGTCACTGCACATTGCACAGGGCTTTGGCTCAGTGCGTACATAAAGTGTTAAGGTAATCTCACACTCCTTTGCAGGAAGACAGAACATCTCCATCAAGGAAAGCTGCTGTGGAAAGAAAGCAAAATGATCCATGCTGAAACACCGGCATTGGGAATTCTAGAAGGAATAATGCTCAGATGACAGGTTGAGAAAGGAAATCCCAGAAATCATGCAGCTAGATGCAAGGCTTCTTCCTCAATAGATTTAACTCCGAGAAACAATAAAAAAAAAAAACTGCAGGCCATATTTTGAGTCCTTCCAAGTTACTGTAACTGAATGGGGAGAACTGGATCAGTGAAGTTAGAAAAAATATGCTGGCTAACTTCATCCCTTGACACCCCTCAACCAGAAGGCTTTTCCTAAAATCCCAGGAAAATACACCTCCTTTAAACACAGGCAACAACAACAAAAATACAAAGCTATCAAAAGAAAAAGGAGGGAGTAACATTAATAATACACAAACACACAAGCACATACTAGAAAACTGCAGTTGAATGAACCTATAAGAAAAATGTGTTTAGATTGGCGAGTGAAACCCAATCAAATTCTGTGCCATATTAAAGGAATAATCCTTTAACAAAATGGTTCAGAAAAGTAAAAATAAAAGGGTAGGCAAATAATTGTCAAGTAATTTAAAAATGGGCCATATACTTAATATTAGAAAAGTTAGAATTCATGTCAAACCATTTTAACAAGGCAAATAAGGATACTTAATAAAGTCTAAAATACGTAGTGAAAATACAATACAATAAAAACATAGACGAGGAGAACTAAACTACTTCTTTCAAATTAAGATGATTACAGATTAAGTAGACATTATCAATAAAGGCAACAACCATTTATAGTGTAGATACTATATATACTATACTTTGGTAATAGACAAGACACTTTCATTGTAAGTGCACATGGAATATTTATGAAAATTTTCTGTATATTAAGGCCTGAAAGAAGCCTCAATAAATTTAAAAAAATACAAACTGCATTTCCTAAGTTCTAAACAATAAAACAAAAAGTGAAATGAAAACAGCTTTTTGAAAAATTAACAAAATCCTCCATTAATAAATCTGTGGGTCAAAAGGAAAATACGAAATAAAAGTATAGCATTCCTAGAAATTTTATAACAAAAACAACATTACGGAATGTAGAATGTGGCTAATATTGTCTCCTTGGAGGAAAGGTCACAGCATGAAATAACTACATTACTAAAAGTGAAATAACATAGTTAAATTCAAAGTAATTAATAAAGATTAAAGCATTAAAATATTGTTATTATTAATACTGTTATAGTTTTGACTATGGGCACTTTAAAGCATATTACATAGTTAAAAGATAAAGTATATCAAAAGGAAAAGAGCAACCATTAATTTAAAACAAACTGAAATAGCAAACTTAATTAGTTTTGAAGTTGGTGACACAATTCACAAAGAATAGAATTATTCTAGTCTACTACAGGATGCAATATATTCATTGTACACCCACACATGTACACATAAGAACATGTTCTAAGAACAAAGAGAGCCATAAATTTACCTTCTGCTATTAATGAGAATAAATATTCTAGTGCAAAAGAAAAACATGTGAGTATAAAAATCAGAAAAATGGAGGAAAATTCATGTTAGATTTCAGTTAGGTAAAATTCCACATGTTAGAAATATCTATATGAATTCATGTTTTGTTTAAATAACAATTTACTAGCTCTGTCCTTAGAAACTTTCAGAATCAATGATAACCCAATGACATGAGCATTCCCAAACTCTGGATTTTTTTTCTCCATATCTCATTCTCCACTAAAATGAACTAGAGCTTCTTAGGGCAGTGGCTAATTCCAGACGTAAAGCAGGAAACATGTATGTTGAGCTTGAGCTTAGAATGTCTTGCACAAAAAAAAAAAAAAAAAAAAAAAGACATCAAATAATGATGGGTTAAGTCCTTTAGGACAAAGAAAGCAACGTAAAAGTCTTCCATCAGCTAAAGGTGGACAAATTTAAGCATCAAAAAGAATAATTTATTTAAATCTATTGAATGGGTAAAAACCCATAGGTTCATGATAAATTTATGGAAGAGAAAGAGAAATATCTAGGGCACCAACTCCTTCCACAGAAAATTGAAAACTGTCAATGACAAGAAAAAAATTAGGCATTTATTCCAACTCTCCTACCTACACTATAAATCACGATAAATATAAAAAGCTATTTGATTAAATGAATTTCTCCTTTAGAGAAGAAATGTAGTTAAATGTGCAAGGAATGACAAAGTTAGAAAATCACCATTTTTGCTACATATGATGAATAAATTCAATTGGGGAGCTATTCTCAGGGGGGTAAGAGATTAATGAGAAATTTGGCAATGAAGAAACCCGGATTTCAACACCTGAAAACTGTGTCTCAGCATCTGTAAAAATGGCACAACCAAACCGTGTGAAACACACAGCAACTGCTAATGATAGATTTGGTGAGGGGCAGGAGTGGAGTAAGTTGAACCTGAATCTAATCAAACCTCTAGAGTTTATATGAATACTCTTTTTTAATACAGGAAATATTGGGTAAAGGGCAAAGATGCAAGCTAAATTACAACAAAAAGAAGTAAAAAAAAAACTATCAGAGGTTGGGACAGTCTACAGGAGTACTAACTGTTTTCTACAGCAAGTCATTGAGATCAAAATAATAAAAAGACGGCAGCGAGGGATGGGGACTGTTCTAGATGCATAAGATTTTTAAAATCTTATGCATCATGACAAGTAAATGTGATGTGTGAATTCTGAATTCTGATTTGAACAAAACAACTTCTGCAGTCATTTTTGAGACATCTCATACCACAGAAGTATTGTTCATTTGTCAAGTATGATGAAGGTAGTGAAATTATGTAAGGAAAGAAATTATTTTTTAAGATGCATGCAAAAATATGTAGGGATGAAAAGACGTGACACCTGAGATTTGCTTCAAAATACTATAGCAAAAGAAAAGAAAGGAAGAGAAACAGAGAAATAGATGAGCTAGAACTTTGATAAATACATCTGATTGATGAGTATGATGAGTACATGACATTAATTATGCTTCTCTCTGTGCTTTTGTGTTTATATGAAAATATAATTGCAAAAACTGTTTTTATAAAAGATTGTCATAGGGAGGCAGCCTAGTATCTCAGAAAAGGCATTAGGTTTGAAATCAGAGAGACTTGAATTCAAATCTAGCTCTAACATTTATTCTTTGGTTTGGAGAAAGTTATTTAGTTCCATTAGACAATTTCTACTTGCCTCGGTTGCCTCACCCATAAAACATGAAATAAATTTTCTAAGTCAGTACTTTGATAATGGGAATATTCTCCCCTTAACATCATTTCCTGGGGACTAGTCAAAAAGTTTCTTATTGGCTCCTACAATGTCTTAATTACCTTTAATCTCAAAGGAGTTGCTAGTTTTCCTTAATCTGTGAAGGGTTTATAAAATATACCACCCCTTTGCAATGTTAGTCTAATTATCATTAACAAGAAACTCTCCTACTGAGGATTTCTTAGAAATCATGCTGTTGTTAAGGAAGCTAGAATGATTATTGTGATATATTAACAAAATTGTGGTGTGTAATTACTTCACTGTATCAATATGGCTAAAGCACACTGCAGGCCATTCAGGCATGTATGCCTACTGATATGAAGGAAATAGATATGGTCCCAAAAGAATTAAAATTAAGGAAATGTGCATATTATGAGACACTTTCAGCAAAACTGGGATAAGGCATTGTTTATAGAAACATGTAATGATCCTCTTCAAAATTATATATGGTAATTTAGAGTAGCATGGGCTATACTGTAGGGCAAATGATGAAAGGAAATACAAATAGAGAAATAATTAACATTTCTCAATTATAGATCTCTCTGTGCAAAACATATAGAAATGTGCATATAGAATTGTGTCACATAAAGAGTCTCTTAGGACGTAATAGAAAAATGTTTATTTCCAAGGATGAGCAAAAGGAAAGATGTAATATTTTAGCTCTGAATGAACCATTTCAAAAAAATTTTTTGAGAGTTTGTTAGCAAACAATATGGGAAGAGTCCAGCTACAAGAGTCCATTTTATGGGATCATCTTCTAAAAAAAAGAAAGAACAAAAAGTCAAATGTCTGTTTAGTAAAAATTGCCCTTTAGGAAGTCAGAAATTACAACATAAAATACATTTATGTATTCCATTCTATATGTTAAGGATTTTAACCGAAAGCTTGCAAAGGTTCAAAAATAAACTACAGTCTAATTTCTTAAGGAGCAGCAATTTACTAAAAAAGACTGGAAAAGGAAACAAATATTGAAAATGTAGCATGATAAGGATTTGGCACAAAGAGTTCTGGGAAGGAGAATGAAGGAAGCAGCCTATGATTGATTGGATGTGTCCATTGTAGAGGTCACACTGGATCTGAGCCTGGATGGATGAGAGAGATTTCATCATGGAAAGAATAGAATTATACACTGAGGAAGAAACAAAAGGGCACAGAAGCTTGTGTTCAAGGGAAGGTGAGTAGTTCCTTGTGCTTAATAGACCACCACAATCAAGAGATAGGCAGTTCACCTATTCTGAAACTTTTCCTTTGGGATCAGACTCCACCCCCTCCAATCATGGCCCGAGGCAACCACTGACCCTTCTGTCATTTGTAGAGTTTCATATAAATGGGATTATACTGAAGATAGTTGTATCACGGTTGACTTCTTACATTTAACATATTTGTAAGATTCACTGGGTCATTTCATGTGTAATGTATTTCATTCTTGCTTGTTTCTGAGTGTATTCCAGAGTGTAGATAGACCACAGTTTGTTTATCTCTTTATCCACTGCTGGTTATTTGGGTTTTGGGCTACTGCAAGTAATGCTGATATGAATATTCACATACACATATTTGTGGATGCAGCTTTTCAGTTTTCTTGGCTAAATGCCTAGGAATAAAATTAGATATAGGTATTTTGACTGTTTTCCAAATAGCTGTACCATTTTGCATTCTCCTCCATGTCATGCCTGAGAGCTCCAAGGGCTTCTTGTCATTTCCAACACTTGGTGTTGTCAAGCTTTCGAACTTCAGCTATCTTTAGAATTAAATAATTATTGTGTGGTAGCTTTAATTTGCATTTCCCTGATAACTAGTGACGTTAAGAATCATTTGATGTGCTTCAAAACCACTTGTGCATCTTCTTTTAAGAAGTGTCTGTTCAAATATTTTGCCCATTTTAATCGGCTCTTTTCCTTGTCAGGGCCCCATTCACTTCAGTGTTCGTAGTTTGGCAGTTACACTTTTCTGGTTCTCTAGGGAAGAAAATCTGGGCTTTTTCATGTGTGCCCCTGCCACTACTATTCATGCTGTGCCAACTGGCCTCGGTCTTAAACTAAAAGCTGGGGAGACAGGAATGCACTTACACAGCTCTCCATCTCTCCTCTTCCAAATGTGAATTTCCCAACACCGTCTGTCTACTTCCAGTCACTCTCCAGTACCTTTCAATGCTGCTTTTTTGTATTATGTCCAAGTTTTCTGTAGCAGGGGTTTATTCAGAAGGGTCTTGGACCATCATATGTGGAAGTTTGATATATTATAGTTTCCTTTTCAGTATCGTTCTGTCTAAAATAGTCTTTAAATGTGTTCATGTAACTTTTTCCTAGATATCTTATTGTAACTGGTTTCTAACTTAGTTCCACTGTGGTTAAAAAAAAAATAGACTGTGTGGTTGCAACCCTTTTAAATGTATTAAGGTTTATTTTGTGGCTATCATGGTGAATGACCATGTGCATGTGAAGGGCATGTGTATGGTAGTCTGAAGTTGTTGAGTGAAGTATTATAAACATCAATTGGGTTCAGATATCATCCAGACCATCTATAACTTTGTTTATATTTTGTCTACTTATTTTTGATCTTTCTCCAATGCCTTCAGAGAGTCGTTTTGTATTTTGCCCAGAGTTTATAGTTGTTATCTGTGAGAGGGCTGATTTGGTAAGGACTTTCATGGTAGTATGAAAATAAATCTTGCCTTGCTTATTTTTAAATTTTCTTTATGGTATATTTATACTTCATGAAATTTCTATTTTCAGTCTAATCAAAGATTTTTCTTAGTTTATTCTAAGATTTCCCAAGCCATGTTTCATGAAATAATATTCTTCAAGATGTTAATAGTTGTTTTGTTAGTAGAACAGGGGTATAGAATGTTTTGGGAAACACTGCATTCCATGGTCTCTTCCTGGAGATCTGTAAGGCTCATTAAAAAGTAAGTTTTTTCTGAGAAATCTTGCAGCAGAGAAATACGTTAAACTTTGTTAAATAAGCATCTGCTACTCATTTGAATACAAGATCTATCTTTCACATAATACTTTGCATCACATGTAACCAAAGTTAGTGGGTTCCTCATCGATTTCCTCCCACTCAATTTCATGTGCCAAGCTTTCCATCACAGGTCAATTTCCTATGGCTTTTTTTTTTTTTTTTGCTTTCTTGCCCATATTTCTTTTTATCTAAACGAATGAGTATGTTAAATCTACTAGAAACCATTACCCAAGGTTAGAAACACACCTTTGCCATAAAGCCAAAATATAAAAAAACCTTTGTATTTTAAAGGTTCATTTTACAATTGTGTCTTTACTCTTTGGATTCTATAAGCAGTCCCCTTTTCCAACAAGTTTCTAGTATCATTCTCTTCCTTTGTTATTTATCTTGCAAACTGGCCTGTTCATCCTAGGGCTCACCTCTTGTGATACCTTGTTGAAGGCAGCTAATAACAACTAAAACCCTCGATTAACATCCAGTTTTCTAGTCTTCTGCCCTTGAGCAAAAATCTCTTAGGTAATCTGAAGATCTACCTCTCAAATATTTTGTAATAATTTGCCATCTCTACAACATGAAATATCATTTTCTTTATCACTCACCACATAGGAATATTGTTCAATGTAGGAATATTGATGTTTGGGAGGACAGTACCCAAGGTGAATTTGTCACATAGGTAAATACATGTCACAGGGTTTTTTGTACACGTTATTTCACCACCTAGGCATTCAGCCCAATACCCAATAGCTGTCTTTTCTGCTCTTCTCTCCTCCACTTACCCTCCCTCGTCAAGTGGAATGTTACTTCAGAACCAATTGAAATGTTGTTTTATGGCTTTTTTAAAAATCATACCCATCTGGAAATCTGTATATCGTATATCTTCAGCATTCTAATCAATTTTGTTCTATAGGCTGTTCTATAGGATTTTCTGTTCATATGAGAAAATATTTTATATCCATTTTCTAATGTCTGTTAGATCACATTACTCAAATATTCTGTTAGTTCGAATAGGTTTTTATTTTGCTGTTAGATTTTTTAGGCTATAATCTGATCTGAAAAAAAAATGTATTTGCATTTTCTCTCTCATCTTATTGACATACCTCTAAGCCAATGTTAAAAAAATACTAGTGATAATATCATCCATACTTTATTCTCAAGTTTAGTGCCTCCAAGGTTTGTCATTAGTTGTGATGCTAGATTTCTATGCACAACATTTATAATGTAAGAATATAACACTCGGCCCAGTGTGATGGCTCATGTCCCAGCACTTTTGGAGGCTCAGGTGGGCGGATCACAAGGTCAGGAGATAGAGACCATCTCAGTTAACATGGTGAAACACCATCTTTACTAAAAATGCAAAAATTAGCTGGGCATGGTGGCACATGTTACCAGGAGTCTAAGGCAGCGGGGAGTCGGAGGTTGCAGTGAGCCAAGGTCGTACCACTGCACTCCAGCCTGGTGACAGAGTAGGACTCGGTGTCAAAAAAAGAAAGAAAGAATGTAACCAACCCTCCAAATATATTGAGAATAGATATTTTTCCTCCAGTACAGCATCTAGTCTGGGGTCAGGCACTGCATTTACTTCCATGCCTTTGTTGCTTCCTTTCATCAAAAACATTTCTGCAGCTTTGTTTTTTTATGACTTTGACACTTTTGAAGACTACAGCTTTTCTCTTCCACCTTATGTTTTATTAGAATATTCCTTGTTATGGGTGTTTCTGCGGTTTCCTCATAATAAGTTTCCAATTATGAATTTTCAGCCATAATATTACACAGGTATGACAAGCCCTTCGTAGTGTATCACATCTGGAGATACAGGAAATAGTCCTACTAAAGACTGACCACTGAATCACATGGCAACAACATCTTTATTACGCAACGCCCTAATATCTAATGCCACCCATCAGAGAGTTTGTGGCTGTCATTACAGTAATATACCCCCTCCAGGTACAAATTTTTTTTTCTTGTCAGTTTATGCCAATTACACTGTGATAATAAACACCCTCCACGTTGTCACGCCACGACAAAAGTTCCTTTCTCCTTCATGTTGAATGTCAGCTGTGGGAAGGCCTCAGCTTTGTTCTGCTGCATTTTCACACTGGGACTGAAGATGACGGAGCAGCCCTTGCATGGAGCACGCATCTCTGGAGCAGAGGGAGGGGGAAATGGGAGCACCACCTGCGTTTTAATGCATCTCCCTGGAAGGAGGATGTGTTGCTTCTTCAATCACTTCATCGGCTGAAGCAAGTTGTATGGGAAAATATGACGTCAATTGGTGAGGGGAAAGTATAATCTCTCACAAAATGGAACAGTAACTGCTTGAGAAGAATAGCACAGTCTACCACAGTAATAATCTTAACCAAAAGAAGAAATGAAAAAACAAAAACAAAACACAAAAGATAAAAAAAAAACCAGCATGCCGGGATTGGGGCCTGGTGGTAGATAGAGTCAGTTCTAGGCACACAGAGCCTGTGGTGATATTCAGGTACTTACGAACTTCTCCTTCAGGGGAAGGTCTGGGTTCAGATCTGATCATTCTCTAAGTAGAGGTTGTCTGGTTGCCTGAAATAGAAAGTCCACTCAAACAGGCAGAGAAATCGTCAAACTCCTTCTTACGGCCCACGTCAAGCGCCCCATGTGCCTTCTGTCTGACAGTGCTTGTGCTGCTCTCCACCTTACACATGGTGCTCCGTGGACACATAATCCTTCCAGATCTGCAAAAAATCGGGCCCCTTCTTCACTCTGTGCCTACCTTGCTCTTCTCTCCTTTGCTAACTCTCTGCTTGCTCTTTCATAGGGCTCCCATTTCTAAACCCCAGGGCTTAGCATAAAACTCATTTTATGTAGAGGCCTTTTCTCACAGCTCCATCTAAAGGAGTCCTCATTTAGACTGTATTTTTTTCTAGCACAGCATTCTGTGCTTTCTACTCATCTTGGTCCTTCCCAGAATCTGTAATATTTAATTATTTATCTCTTTATTTTTATCTTGTTCACTTCTTATACTAAAGGGCAGCCTCCTTAAAGAAAGGAACCATCTCTCTTTGGGTCACCGTTTATTTCTAAATCATTGGCACAATGCCTGGCATACAGTAATTAATATTTTGCATTAATATTTCAGTGAGTTTATTATAAAGGTAACATGGTAAATTTGTTAGGTGGCAGTTTGGCAATAAAAAGATGCTTTAAATATGTTATCATGTCTTTGTTCTATAAACATTACTCAAGGTATCTCCAAGTTTAACAAATGTGAGACAAGTTAGTAGTTTGACTTTGATTTGCTGTAACTGGAATGTGAGGATTAATTAAGCTTATTTCTCCCAATGTCTTACTCTAAGATAAAGAAGAATTTGGGTCAATGGGCTCATGGGCTAAGGAGAGCCTTGGAAATATAAGGATCAAGGAACTCTCTCTTCCCTTTTGACATCCAAATGGTATTATTAGCACATCTCTTGGGGCTGAGATGGTCTTAATCAAGGCCTCCTGAAAAGAGGAGAAAAGGCTGTGGACTGGATGCCAGGAAGCAACACCCAACCCTTGATATTAATGGAAGAAGTCTACCTACAAGAGAAAGGGTACATTGGGCCATCTGATCTGACCAGGCTGCCCCACTGTGGTTTTATAAGTGTCAACTGAAGAGTTTTATTTCACTCACTCCTGTGTGAGCCATTGGGTTCATCTGTGCAGAAAGCTAAACTTAGGTATGTTAGGATGCTTTTGCGGTGGCAGCCAAGAGACTATCTCACAGTGTGTGCTGAGTCTTCAACCCTGGCTCTGCACCAACAGAGCAAAGGCTGCTATGTGAGTGGAGCTTCTCTAAAACCACCAGCGTTAACTCTGGGTCACTCCCAGCTAATCATCTCTCTTTCCTACCCTCTACCGCTTCTTTTCCCTTTTTGCTTCCTTTCTCCTTCTCTTGGCAATGTGTGTGTTATCCAAGCCTGGACAATCAGAGACGATGGCTCTCCTGGCCACAGTGGTTGGCCTGAAGTGGACACAGGGCCCAAACAGACAATGACAGTCCTCCCCAGAACATTTCAAACACAAGAATCAGCAAAGGTACCATCACTGTCTTGGGTCACAAGTCACAGGCAAAGGGTGGAGCTGGTTTTGCTATTCATCAGCAGGAGAAAATGGGAACAAAGCACAACATTCAAAGAGGAAAAGGAGAGAGACCAGGATGGCATTAACTGATCCCCAGATCTCCAGATTTCTACGCTGCCTGAAGTCAAATCTAACCCTAGATTGTTCACGTACAGGACTCACTCATCACTGAGTTTGCTTATTCATGAGTTCAGCCTCATGATTTGCAGCTCAGAGTCCTCACCAACATAGATTAAAAATATATAAAAGAACAGTGTTTTCTCCCAGGGATATGGAATGTATATAGGGTAAATGGCATTTGGAGGAGATTATTTCTTGCCCAGTCACCAGCCAGCAAGGAAAACAAAACAAACAAATTACAAATACAAACACCACAAAGAAGACAGGAAGGGAGGGAATGAGAGAGAGAACAATAAAGGGAGACAGACAGACTATCTCTTCCTGAGCCTAATTAGATTCCAACCTGCCAATGAGACACTTACAGCAGAGTAAAATGTGGGTCTTAAGAAATCATTTCTCTGTGGTGAGCAGACAGGCCCATGGTTTATGAAGACACATATTATTCTTTAAACCTAACGTGTAAAAATAAATAAGAGTTAATACTTGTTCTGGCATTTGAATAATAAAATGACTAGATTATATATGTAAGTTTCTTATGTCTTACCATTACCTGAGCCTTGAATAAAACAAAACTTGCACTACCACCACGAAGCTCACAGCACAGGCCATAGTGGGCCAGCTTGAAGAATCCCACATTAAAGACTCCAATAGGAACTCCCCTGCTATAAAGCACCTGCAAATCCAACCTAGTACATAGGGAGCAAATATTATAGCCCTTAACAAAAGGATACGTTTGTGGTTTATCAGGATGTTTTATATGTGTTTGTGTATGTGTGTGTATATGTACATATGTAAACATATGTAAAGATGTTTGCGTGTATATACATTTATTTATGTATAGACTTCATTGGTAAATATCTCAATGCCAGATATATAAAAGGTGCTCAACAAGGAATTGTCAATGCATTCCTTGCTTACCACATCCCATTAGCCATCTATTTTAAATCATTTGGGAAGCCACTCAAAAGGAGTGTTTGAAGATCAGAGTTTGGCGAAAGAGTGACGTAAGGATCTGGCAAGGTTAATGGAAACCGGGAGGGTCATGGAGCATCCAGAAGACTGGCACAGTCCCCGGAGAAGGCACAGCTCCCGGAGCTTGCAGAGAGCCGTGACTGTCAGAGAGGCCTGCTGCATAGGAGCTGCAGCCTCCATAAAGAAATTCAGCTAACCCACAACCCAGCAGGGAGGAAAAGGGAGTAAATACCCTGGCCTCCCTTTCCCCAACCACCTGATCTTCCACCAATGCCTCTACATGGCTAAAGTTAACTTCATGTCGGAGGGCAAAGGAGCCTGTCCCTATGTGGTCCCTGGAGAACAAACTAAGGGACACAAAGTGGGAGGAGAGGGACAGAGGGCAGATTCAGAGCAAGAAATGGAAAATACTCTGCTCACCTTTTCAAGCACAAATTATTATCTTTTAGTTTAATGACACTATGTTTTCTTTTATTGTACTTTAGGTTCTGGGGTACATGTGCAGATCATACAGAGTTGTTGCATAGGTACACACATGGCAAGGTGGTTTGCTGCCTCTGTGAGAATGTGGAAAACTTACTAAAATATTTGAAATTTGACATTACAAATCTTGATTTTGATGTTTTCAGCAAATACATTATATGAATATACCCTATGTTATATTGTGTTTCACTGTTTTTCTTATTTGATTGCTTTGGAAGGCAAGTGGCTTTTCTGCTCAATTTTGCTTTTGTATGGAATTAAAATACATTTATATGAATTGGTTTTTTTACAAAAAAACTTCCTTGGGAGTCGGTGCCACGTCTGGATGTGACATCTTCAACAGTGGATTAGACAGGCTGCATAGGAACCTAATATTCTCAAGAGAGCCAACTCCTCTTGCTGGCTTACTCAAACATATGATTCCTAGAGGTATTGGTGAAGAGGGGCTGTTATGTCTGCAAAACCCTAAAAACCAAATGGTTTCCCACCCTCTGACAACAGAGTTCTCCGACACTTGAAGTTAGTCAACATTTCTTACATGCATACCAAATCATTTTTTGACAAATTATAATCATTCTAGCCAGGAGAATGAATTCACATTATTCAGTGGAAATGTAAAGGGAGAGCCCAGACAAGAGCTCCAAAAGATTGAGTCAAATTCCTTTATCAGAAAACATCTATATATTTTACAGGTATCAACAAAGGAAAAACAGATAACTTGCTGCTATGCTTTGGGTCCTGTTAAGAATATGTGGAGTTTTTCCAGCCATTTCTGAGAAAATAAGACAACTAAGGTTTAAGAGCAAAGAAATGGAAAGTTCAAATCTTTTGAAGTAAATAAGGCACATTTTGGATCAATGTTTAGGGAAATATTTTCCTGCAGGCGGTCCCTTAGCCAGTTGCGTGTCTGTGATAACACTGAGATTGTTCCCATTCTCAACCTGTCTGGTGTCCATCTAAGGATAAACTGCCTCGATTGCGGTTTAACTGTGCAGAGTTCAGATATTCGCACCTCTCTTCAGTGAGACAATTCACAATTCCTCTGACTATTCTCTCGACCCAAGTGGCTCTGCTGGCGACTCGACTATGTTTCAGCCCATGCGGTAGAAAAAAATGATGAACTGGAGACAGCCTGTCGGACTCTGAGAGTCATGACACACCTGTTTCAGGGGAAATGCAGCACTTCATCTTCACAGCTCCTGGTGAAATATTACCGCTTTTGCTGTGGTCATCAAAAAAGTTAAACTCACAATCTTCTAGATACAGATTTAAACATTATTAATGCAAAATATTTGAACTGACAAGATAGATCTACCTGCAAAAAGTATGCTAAAAGCGGAAATGGCACAGGCCTGACAGGACTGGCCCATTCACATTCCCCACGGTCCAGCTGCTACAAAGGCTCAAGAACAACAACAAATTAAAAATTAGTTCTAAAATCATAAGAGAAGCAAAGAAAGGAAAAAACAAAGACAGGATAGAAAAGTACAAGGAGAGGAGGAAACAACAAGACCTTTCAACAATGAAGTGAACAAAGTGCTGTATTTCACAGCCTGGCTGCCCATGAAAATCCCCTGGGAACTTTAAAAATTCTGAGCTCTGAGCTCTGAGCTCCCCCAAGACCGATGGAATCAGAATCTATGGAAATGGACATTGGTTGGGTATTTTGATTTAACCTTCCCTCAGGTGATTCTCATGTATAACAGACTTGAGAATCATTGATGAGATGGTCATATTTGGCTTATTTTAATGTAGATATACATACATAGACATATATATACACCTACATTATCTGCATATCTACATTATCTATATATCTACATTATCTACATATATATGCCTACATTATCTACACATCTACATTATCTACATGTATGTGAATATATGTATATATATCTATATATGTATATGTGTGTATAGATGGATATATATATGTGTAATATACAAAATATTTTAGTTCACATCTCTTCTAGATTTTCAATTATTGAAAATCATTACTCTCCTGTGATTTATTATTTGCTTTAGTTATGCTCATCAGGACTTTATTATATTAATAATACATGTTCTATATTTTGGGGTTTCCATTTTTAAGAAAACACAGATTTTTTATTATTTTTATTAATGAAACAAGAGAGCAAAAATATCATTCATGTCATAAGATATTTTTCAACATAAATATCTTTTTACTATAACTTCATGCCATCTTTGCAGAGGAGGAAAGTTTATGACATCATCAAAAAAGCATAAATAAATACATATACAGATAGAATAAAACAAAGTACATATATATATATGTGTGTGTGTGTGTGTGTGTGTGTGTGTGTGCTATTATTTTTTACCTAAAAACTGTTCTGGATTATTTTCTTCTGATGCTCCCAAACCAGTTATCACTGAAGTTTTGAAGACTCAAAAGCTATTAAAGCCATAGTGTTTAGACTGAGTTCTCTGTTAATGTTAAACCTAATAGTAAAGAGATACCAGAAAAAAAAAAAAGAGATGCTACTTTCAGGACTCTGTTCCAATAAGTAACTTAGGAGAGACACTTGCTTGTAAATTTCCATGAATCTTGCCTTCGGGGAATTTTCCTATTGAATACCAGAACTGCAATACAAAATGTGGGCTTCTATGAAATGATGCTGTAGGAATGTGTGCTGCAAGAAGAGACCCACTTGCTTTTCTAATAACCAATTTTCTCCTAACCAGAAAGACATGGGCTTTAATGCAAAGCTCTACAGATTTACTGTGCTCCATGACGCTTGGGTACTACAGAATACTGTCAGACTGCGTTATGCGAAGGGATTACAAGTACCATTGCAAGTGAAAGTTTCAGTATCACACATATCAAGGTCTTGATAGAATATGATGGCATAAAATTTAAAGTGTATTTATCTAACTGTTGAACATTAACTCCTATGGAGCCCAGGGCTAACATTATAAATAGCTAAGTGTTTAAATTGCTCAGTTAAAGGCTGTTCTCATAGTCTACTTATTCTTCCACATATAAACAATTTGAAGGGCTTTTTTTTTTTTTTTCTGGCTAATTCATGGAAGTTTTTTTCCCCTCAAGTTAATACCTGAAAAGGAAAGAGAAGCCAATGGCGTGCAGCTTGCTGAGTCTCCCCATGGGCGGAAAGCTGTTAGGCCTCCCCTCACTCAGTCAAACTCCAAGGAGCAAGTGTCAAAATCCTTAACTGACTGTGAAACTGACAGATGCACTGAGTCACCAAGGAACTTTGACAGCGCTTTTCTCCAACTCTTCCTAAAACCTCTGCATTTAAAATTATTTGTTTAACGAATACAGGAAAGATACTGCTTTCATTACAAAGTACGATATCTGTTTAGATGATGTATCTTATTTTAAATTCCAAATCCAATGTCTATCTTCACAGGATTCCTTTTATATGTTTTTTTCTTTTTTTATTATACTTTAAGTTCTGGGATATATGTGCAGATAGTGCAGGTTTGTTACACAGGTATACACATGCCATGGTGGTTTGCTGCATCCATCCCCCTGTCACCTACATTAGATATTTCTCATAATGTTATCCCTCACCAATCCTTCCCACCCCCTGCTATCCCTCCACTAACCCCCACACCCCACAACAGGCCCCAGTGTGTGACGTTCCCCTCCCTGTGTCCATGTGTTCCCATTGTTCAACACCCACTTATGAGTAAGAACATGTGGTGTTTGGTTTCCTGTTCTTGTGTTAGTTTGCTGAGAATGATGGTTTCCAGCTTAATTCATGTCACTGCAAAGGACATGAACTCATCTTTTTTATGGCTGAATAGTATTCCACGGTGTATATGTGCCACATTTTCTTTATCCAGTCTATCTTTGGTTGGTATTTGGGTTAGTTCCAAGTCTTTGCTGTTTTAAACAGTGCCACAGTGAACATATGTGTGTATGTGTCTTTATAATACAACAATTTATAAAACTTTGGGTATATCCCCAGTAATGGGATTGCTGGGTCAAATGGCATTTCTATTGCTAGATCCTTAAGGAATTGCCACACTCTCTTCCACAATTGTGAAACTAATTTACACTCCCCCAACTGTGTAAAAGTGTTCCTATTTCTCCACATCCTCTTCTGCATCTGTTGTCTCCAGATTTTTTAATGATTGCCATTCCAACTGGCATGAGATGGTATCTCAATGTGGTTTTGATTTGCATTTCTCTAATGACCAGTAATGATGAACATTTCTTCATGTTTTTCGGCCACATAAACGTCTTGAAAAGTGTCTGTTCATATCCTTCACCCACTTTTTGATGGGTTTGTTTTTCTCTTGTAAATTTGTTTTAGATCTTTGAAGATTCTGGATATTAGCGTTTTGTCAGATGGGTAGCTTGCAAAGGTTTTTTCCCATTCTGTTGGTTGCTGGTTCACTCTAATGATAGTTTCTTTTGCTGTGCAGAAGCTCTTAAGTTTAATTAAATCCCATTTGTCTATTTTGGCTTTTGCTGCCATTGATTTTGGTGTTTTAGTCATGAAATCCTTGCCTATGCCTATGTCCTGAATGGTATTGCCTAGGTTTTCTTCTAAAATCCATCACATAAACAGAACCAAAGACAAAAACCACATGATTATCTCAATAGATGCGGAGAAGACCTTCAACAAAATTCAACAGAGCTTTATGCTAAAAACTTGCAATAAACTAGGTATCGATGGAACATATCTCAACATATTAAGGCATTTATGACAAATCCGCAGCCAATATCATATTGAATGGGCAAAAACTGGAAGCATTCCCTTCGAAAACTGGCACCAGATGACAAGGGTGCCCTCTCTCACCACTCCTATCCAATATAGTATTGAAAGTTCTAGCCAGAGCAATCAGGCAAGAAAAAGAAATAAAGGGTATTCAATTAGGAAAAGAGGAAGTCAGATTGTTTCTATTTGCAGACAACATGACAGTATATTTAGAAGACACCATCGCCTCAGCCCAAAATCTCCTTAAGCTGATAAGCAACTTCAGCAAAGTCTCAGAATATAAAATCAATGTGCAAAAATCACAAGCATTCCTATACACCAAAAACAGACAAACAGGGAGCCAAATCATGAGCGAACACAAATTCACAATTGCTACAAAGAGAATAAAACACCTAGGAATACAACTAACAAGGGACATGAAGGGCTTCTTCAGGGAGATCTGCAAACCACTGTTCAAGGAAATAAGAAAGGACACAAACAGATGGAAACACATTGCATGTTCATGATTAGTAAGAATCAATATCATGAAAATGGCCATACTGCCCAAAGTAATTTATAGATTCAATGCTATCTCCATCAAGCTACCATTGACCTTCTTCACAGAACTGGAAAAAAACCACCTTAAACTTCATATGGAACCAAACAGAGCCTGCATAGCCAAGACAATCTTAAGCAAGAACAAAGCTGGAGGCATCATGCCACCTGACTTCAAACTATATTACAAGGCTACAGTAATCAAAACAGCATGGTACTGGTACCAAAACAGAGATACAGACCAATGGAACAGAACATAGGCATTGGAAGTAATGCCACACATTGACAACTAACTGATCTTTGACAAACCGGACAAAAATAAGCAATGGGGAAAGGATTTCCTGTTTAATAAATGGTGTTGGGAAAACTGGCTAGCCATGTGCAAAAAGCTGAAACTGGAGCCTGTTTATATTTTTAATAAGGGATTATGGAATAAGAGTAAGAGATAACTTGTTTGAGAGAGACTGACGTAAGAAACATGATAGGAGGGCAAATGTGGGTTGTAGTTAGGCATGCTTGCCAATTTAGAGGAAGTGATTTATTGTACTGGACAAATTTTATTTTGCGTATGAACACTTAAAAATACAGAATCTGAAATTAAATCAGCATCTTTTCATGATTCAAGGGTCATCAGACAAGCATAAATTCATATGCATAGTCTACTTTTCATGAAAAAAAGAAATTACTGCAGACTATTAAAAAAATCTAATGGGAAATGTATGAAAATATTGCCTTAATTTATAAAAATAGAAGATATTTCTACTTCCTTTTAATGCTTTCTCAATAGTTTACAATTAATATACTATTTTATAATAAAATTACTAAATAACATATGTTTTATATTTTAGAATTTTCCAATATGTTACATATGTTACTCCTTAGCACACATATGAAAATGAAATCATTTTTCTGATAAGAAATGATAGCAGAAAGGCATTTAATTTCATTGACATTTGATGGATTTACATTTTCACCGAATTGCCAGGAATAAAAGTGGAAAAGTTTGGTAAAGTCATCCTTCCTTCTTTCTTGTAGCCCAGGCTGGAGTGCAATGGCACGATCTCAGCTCACTGCAACCTCCACCTCCCAGGTTCAAGTAATTCTCCTGCCTCAGCCTCCCAAGTAGCTGAGATTATAGGCATGCACCACTATGCCTGGCTAATTTTGTATTTTTAGTAGAGATGGAGTTTCTCCATGTTGGTCTGGCTGGTCTCAAACTCCTGACCTCTGGTGATCCCCCTGCCTCGGCCTTCCAAAATGCTGGGATTACAGGTGTGAGCCACTGTGCCCGAACATCCCTCTCATTTTTATCCAGGTCAGAGACTTATGCCATTAAATTATTAAATTATTATTAAAATTATTATAAATAAATTATATCATAAAAAATAGCTTAAAGGCTATTTTTTATTAAATTAAAGGCTCACACCTTTAATCACAGTACTTTGAGAGGCCAAGGCAGGCAGATTTCCTGAGGTTAGGAGTTTGAGGTTAGCATGGTCAACATGGTGAAATCCCATCTCTACTAAAAATATTTAAAAAATATTCCAGTGTGGCAATGGGCCTGTAGTCCCAGCTACTTGGGAGGCTGAGGCAGAAGGCTCTCTGGAACCCAGGAGGTGGAGGTTGCAGTGAGCCAAGATTGTGCCACTGCACTCCAGCCTGGGCAACAGAGTGAGACTTCCTCCTTCCTCTCAAAAAAAAAAAAAAAAAAAAAAAAAGGCATGTAACATAATCCAATTTTTCCTAGTTGTAAAGAATGATTTGAAAGGTATCAGCAATTAGTAGTTTTTCTAAGTTTAACATATCTTCATTTATGTTTTGTAAGAGTAGAAAAGAAAGGATATTGCATAATAATAATTTTCATTGTGCTCAAACTTGTGAATGCTGGAATATCCTGTCATATTTATTAAAAAGTTCCCAGACAGTACCTACACTTTAAAAATGTGTTTTATTTTACTGACAAGAAAACTGATTTTTAATGACGCTAAATGTCAAAGTCATTGGAGTGCCTTATAGAAGAAGTGAGATGTGAATCCAAGTTTCTGTGTCTCAGTTTAACACTTTTTCACATTTACCATATCTCTTCTCCTGTTGTTTCTGAATGTCGTCAGTGTTAATATGTATTAAAGATAAATTTTGTCAAATTATTATAAAAATGTTCAAATATACAAAAACATTAAAAAAAAAAAACCTCTACAGTGAACACTCATGTACCTGTCATCTACATTCTGCCATTAACTTTTAACTGTATCTCATAACTCTTTGTCTAGTAGTCTGGTTTATCTGATATTAGTCACCTCAGCATTCTTCTGGTTCTTATCTGAATGTTATAATGCTTTCATTCAATTAGTTTCAACCTACTTGTGTTTTTATAGCTAGTCTCTCTCTCTCTCCTTTCTCTCTCTCTCTCTCTCTTTCTCTCTCTCTCTGCATCATGGACAGTTGGGGCTTGTTATTTAAATCCATGCTGATAGTTTTTGTCTTTTTATCGGAAAGCTTATGCCATTTATATTCAATGTAATTATTCAAATAGCTGGTTATGTGTCTGCCATTTAATTTTTTCTTGTATCCTGACAGACTTAGTTCCCTTCTACTTTGCTGTATTATTGGAAGTAACTAAACTTTTTTTAAATTTTCATTTTATCTGCGGGCTTTTTATTTATATTTCATTGAATCATTCTTTTGGAAGTTCTAGAGAATAGTATAGATAGCCTTAAATGTTTGTCTTCTACTTAAAGTTAATCTATCATTTCTATCAAAAATAGAGAAAACATGCTACATAGGTTCTTTTACTTTCCCATTCTTTAGCCTGTTTCTGTCATATGCATATGTTGTAGTTAATACACATGCTATAATCTTCACATATACGTTATAATGGTGTTAAATTTTTGCTTAATATGGTCATATATAGCCTAAAGAAATTCAGAGAAACATCGTCTTTTTTATATATCCAAATATTTATACTTCCATCCTAGAAATCTCAGTTTCCATTTATTATTATACCCTTTAACATGAAGAACTTCCCCTAGTATTTCTTTTACAGTATGTGTGCTGACAAAGATTTACTTAGTTTTAACATTTATGAAAGTATCTTTAGTTCATATTTATTCTTGGAGGATATTTTTACTGTATACAGAATTCAGAGTTGGTGGGACATTAGAGATCTCTTGCCCTCTGTTTCTGATGAGAAGTTAGTCATTATTCATATGATTGTTTTCTTATATGCAATGAGTTATTTTATTCTGGCCACTTTCAATATTTTCTGTTTATTTTTATATGTCTCTTTTTGGACTATGCTGAGCTTCAATCTACAAAGTTATGTCTTTCAATAAATTTGGGCAATTTTGCAAATTCTTTATCCAAATATTTTTTCTGCCCTATTTTCTTTATTTTTTCATTCCAGAATCCCAACTACACCTTTGATCAATGTTTTGATATTGTTTCCCGGGTCCTCAGGCACTGCTCACTTTTTTCCTATTTTTTTCTTCCTGGGTCCTCATATTGGTAATTTCCATTATTGTACCTTCTCCTCCAGTGGCTCCTTCCTATCATCTTGAATGTGCCATGAATTTCATTCAGCAAAATTTTGAAACTTCAGGTATTGTGTTTCATAGTTACAGGATTTCCATTATATTGTTTTCTCATATTTTACATATCTCTGTCCAGAGATTGCTTATTTGTTATATTTATTACAAGTAGGTTTTAAATACCTACAGTAGATGAATTTTAATTTAATTTATTATATCCATTGATAGCTTTTTCTGTTAAGTATAGGTCATGTGTTCCTGATTTTTTGTAGATTAATTTTTGGATTATATCCAGAAAATTGTGAATTTTAAGTTGTGAAGATTTGGGATTTTGCTATATTCTTCCAGAGGGTGTTAATTGCTTTGCTTAGCAGGCAGTTAACTTGGCTGAACTGAATCTCTAAACTCTGCAGTAGACAGCAGCTGAAATGTTCTCTTAGCCTTGGCTACACTGCTTGGAGTCTGTCTCATGCATGGATTGCCCAAGGTCCATCCAGAGGTTTAGGAAAAGTATATATATATATATATATATATATATATATATATATATATATATATATATATAATTTGGGGCTTCGCTTCTGTGGTTCTCACTTCTTAGCATTCTCTTCATGCTTTGATTAGCTGTTATGATTGTTGTACATTTTGCCCTTGGATTCTTTAAGCCAATAAGACTGAATGTGCCTCTCCCAATGCAGGTAAACCACATGTTGAAAGTAGGGTTTGCCCTAAGGCCAAATGCTATAAAATTTGGGAGAATTCACTCAGGGACATTTCCTTCTTCCAAGTATAGTACCCCCTTCAATTTCTGCCTAGTTTTGATAACTGTCCAGTGTATAGTTGTTTTCAAAGGAAATATTTGTTGGATAATGACTATGGTACAAAATAGAACCATGTTAAAATTAAATTTTGTCTTATTGTTTAGCACATATTTTAATTATTGTGATGGTTGAGGCACATTGTTCTGTGGTTATGAGCAGAGACAGACTTGCTGGGTTCAAATATCAGCTCTTTCACTATCTGTGACTTTTTGTTTCTCATTTACAAAATGAAAATAATAATAGTATCAATCTCATAATTGTTTTTGAGCACTGTAATGATGTAGGAAAAAGCAAATTTGGTTTCTCCAACTATTCTTTCATAACACAGAATGCTTCTTTGACCAGGTGTGTGGGGTTTCTCCTCCCTCACCCCACGCCTACCTTCCCACCTCACCCCCCACACAAAGAAATTTTCCAGCAGCAAATTTTCCAGCAGACACAGAGTGCCCTAAAATTCAATTCAATTCTGACACTATCTGGCAATAGTGCCAGATCTCACAGACTGAGATCCCAGTCCAGTAAGACTGCCCCCACTTAAGATGCCAGTCACAAGCACAGGGGTAGCCCATGTTTCTAACCAACCAGCTATAAAATGGGATTCCCGCAACCCCCTCCTCTGGTTCAATGAATTTGCTAAAGTGACTGACAGAACTCAGGGAAATGCTCTTTATATTTACCCATTTATTGTGTAAAGGATATTACAAAAGATACAAGCAGATGGTCAGATGGAAGAGATGTATAGGGCAAAGTATGTGGGAAGCAGCACAGAGCTTCCATGCCCGACCTAGGTGTACCACTCTCCAAGAAGCTCTATGTGTTCAACTACCTGGAAATTCCCCAAACTCAGTCCTTGTGGGCTTATTATGTAGGCAAAATTGGTTAAGTCATTAGCCATAGGCGATCAACTGAATCTTCAGGCCTTCTCTCCTCCCTGGTGTTGTGGCATGGGCTGAAAGTTCCCACCCTCTAATCCCACTGTGATCTTTCTGAAGCTACCTAGAGGCCACATCTATCACCTCACTCTCATACAAAGGACACTCATCACTCAAAAAATTCCAAGAGTTTTAGGGCTTTTTACTGCACACCAAGGTGCCAACACCAAATACATACTTTACAATTACACAGCACTAAATGAAATACTATTTGTGATGTGGCTAGGATAGTGACTGGTACATAACAGATATTCAAATATTAATTAATGACTATTTTAATATACTAAACATTCTTTAAAAAAAAAAGTCACAGATTATATAATGGAGTTCAGGCCTATGGAATTCAGGCCACTAAAATTTGCAAACATCCATAATTGGCCATCTTTAAAAATTGAACCTTATACTATTCCCAATTTATAATCTTCCTTGGAAGAATTAAAGAAAACAGATAAACATATCAATGTGCTTAGGGCCACCTGCCTTTGAAAAATGACTGGAATTTGGCAGACTGGAAATCAATTACCACAATTTTATGAAATTTTCTGCCTCTGGCCAATTATTTTATGTGGCTGACTAAGCTTTCTGTTTGCTTTCTAGTTGACTAGAATGAAAACGTGGCTGTGGATCAGATCCATGCATCCTTCCATCAAAAGAGCGAGCTTATTTTCTTGCATCTGGCCACATGACTTTATGCTATCCTATTTTCATTTCCAAAGTCTGTGTAGCAGCTAGTGATGAACTTAGAAATGTAGAACTTTAAAATAATTTTATAGTTTTTAAGGTTGCCTTTTCAACTCAAAAATAAATGAAAGTCAATCAACTAACGAATCCCGTCTTTCTCTTTATTTGGACCACCTCTAATTGTCCATTTGCAGGAGGCCTACTTTTGCAGACATGTTAATAAAAAATACTGACTGCAGAGGAGAAAGTAAGCCTGTCACCTTTTTTCATCTTCTGCAGCTGCCTCTAGCTGCACACCCAGGGCTTTTAAAATTTAGGGGTATTATGGAAATTATAGAACTTGTGAAGGGATGCCTCAGGGAAAAAAAAGTTATAAACTTCACAAGACTCATGAATCATAGGCAAAATTTATTCAGAGTAGAAACTTCCATGTTATTCAGATATCACATCAACAGTGCTTCCTTTACAGAGCCTCTCTAGCCTGAAATCCATGCCATTGCTGAAACCATATCTGTCCCCATCATTTTCCTGCATTGTATGCCTCTAATTTATACTTTATCCCTCAAGCAAGGATCAAAGGGGGGTTTTCAAATGTTGGTAAAGAATTTTCACATGTTGTCATCTTATAAATTAATAAGAATAATAATGATAACAATGCTCTATTACAAAACATATTTACAGTAAGGCGTTAAAGCACTATAACGAAAAGCCTCAAGATTTAGCATGAAGCAATGCTTAGCAAAATATTACAAAAGCTACCAATGCCTCTAGCTGTAATATTTTATTCAGTTCTGTAAGTTTGAAAGCTCTTTTTTTCCCCAATAAGAACTGGAAAGTGCTGTCGAATTGCTTTACCTCACTTTTATTGCTTTCTCTTTCTATAGATGAGAACTGATGAAGAAAACCTTCCTTCATTTGTAGTTGAATATTTATACCCAATATTTTGTTTTCTTCTTTCAAATAATTTTAGCCAAACTTCCCTTGAACTAAATTAAAAAGTGGAATGCAAATCGTCTGTATATTGTGGTTGCAATTACATAAAAATATGACTGCATATAAATAAAGGACTGGAAGGAAATACACAGAAATTACTTTAATTATATAAGTATGATGGAAATGACTGGAGTTTCACCCATGCACACAGCGGTTTAAATTTTATGTAATACTCTGTAATTGTTTGCACAATAATATTTTGTTTTTTAAAAAGTTTCCTCACTGAGGCTGAGGCAGGCCGCCAAATTAGGTGACTTTAAAATTAGATCATTTCTCTGCTTTTCAGAAGCTCCTACTTCTAGCTTCCCTACCCATTTCTCTTCCAGTGAGTTGATGCGGTTATTCATTGAGCTGAAGTTTACTGAGCACCTCAAGTCGGTCAGCTCATGCGGACGCAGGAGGCGCCATGGCAAACTATCAACTGATTTCCCCCTAAGATTCCCCACATCAACTGATTTTCCCCTAATATTTTTGCTGACTTCCGTGACTGTCCCAACTCTGTCATTCCTTTTTATGATTAGTTTAATTTCTTTCCTGCCATTTCCAAATCTCTCATTCAAACGATTGTTATAGAACCAAAGCAGGTCTATTTACCTGTGAGCAATGGAAAGGCAAACATGAAGGATGGGATTTTTGAAGAGAAAAAGGTTTATGGCAAAACAGCCAAGCAACGAGACAGGAGACGGGCTCAAAACTGTCTCCCTGTACTGGCTTGAAAGCCATATATGTAAAAGAGGGACTTTGGGGAACGTGTTTCAGGGCAGATTAGTGATCGGCCAGGGAAAGGGAGTGTTTGTAAAGTCCCTTACCCATGTGCAGTTGTCTCTTCACGGTGGCATGTGCAAATTTAGGGGGAGTTAGTGTGAAACGTGCGGTGGAAGTTCAGATTGTAACATCAAAGATCACCCCGTGCTCAGGCAAATCCTTGCGCACGCTCCAGTCGGTCATACCGGTTCTGGCCGGTTTCAGTTGGTCCCACAGTGGACATCCTGCAAAACAAACCCAGGGATTGTGTTAATCACCAGACCGTTTTAACCCCGTTCTTCAGTCCATTTAACCCTGTGAGGCACGGTTTCACAATCTTTAAAGAAGAATCATATGCTCAGAACGGAACCCCCAACCTCTCCAATCCTCCTCCTCTGAAAAACACCAAGGTCATCTGCCACCCACTCACAGTGGCCTGTCCTCCTTGCCCCATATCTCTCATTGCAGAGAGGCATTTCACAGACCGAACCAACTGCTTCTTCTTAAAACTCCGCTCTTTCGTCACATTAAATCTACTTTTCCTTGCTCATTTGAATGACGAGTCTCATTTCTTAGTCCCCGACTTTTTTCCTTTATTATACCCTACTTTGACGTTTCTGTTTCTCAAAAATTCTTTGAAATTCTTCTCACTCTGTCTTCTCTCATCTGCTGGGACAATGCTTAAAATGATTTTATACGCCATATATAGTATAATGGCATACATACACCATCATAACAGCTAAAATCTATAGAGGGATTATTATATGCCAGGTTCTGTACTAATAAGTACAGACTTTGTTTCCACGATTTTATTTATTTCTTTTTTTTTTTTTTTTTTTTTTTTTTTTTTGAGACAGAGTTTCACTCTTGTTACCCAGGCTGGAGTGCAATGGCGCGATCTCGGCTCACCGCAACCTCTGCCTCTTGGGTTCAGGCAATTCTCCTGCCTCAGCCTCCTGAGTAGCTGGGATTACAGACACGCGCCACCATGCCCAGCTAATTTTTTTTGTATTTTTAGTAGAGACGGGGTTTCACCATGTTGACCAGGATGGTCTCGATCTCTTGACCTCGTGATCCACCCGCCTCGGCCTCCCAAAGTGCTGGGATTACAGGCTTGAGCCACCGTGCCCGGCGATTTTATTTATTTCTTACAGCAACCATAAGAGGCAAAAATTCTTACCGTCTCTTTTTTGGGGGGATGGGGGGGAGGGAGACAACCTCTGAACTTAAGGAAGTAGAAACATTTTCCTTAAGCAGCATCATTGTGAATGAAATGGACTCCAACTTCAAAAGTGTTTGAGGACAGAGCCCACCTTCCTAGCTGCTGGGCCATGCCCTTCCTGCATCACTCCACCAACTCCCAACTCTGACCCAGCTTCACTGGTAAATTGTTTCCCGTCATTTTTACCACACCCAAATATCTGTTAGCCCTTTCCACAAAAATGATACACCAAGACCTTATCATACACAACATTTAAGATGACAAGCGCTCTTTCCCTAAAATATTTTCCTCTCTGATTTCTCTGCTTATTTCAATGTCATCATCACTGTAATCCATATTCAAAACAAAACTATTTATCTCTGGCTTTTCCTTCTCTTTTGTCACCCACATCTACAAAGTCACCAAGATTTCTGGCTTTTTTGCTTCAAAGCCTCTGTCAGTTTGCAAGAGAGAACACACACAAACCCATATGTACAGACATATATACATCAGAAACCGCCCGCCCCCCAGCAAAGAATGTTTTAAGATAAAGAATTAGAAAACCATATGTAAAAACAGATGAGAAATATCTTTGATATCAATGCACATAAAAGGAATAAAGTTATCAACTAAAAGAATAAAAACTTAAATTGTATCAGAAAACAAAACCAAATCTGTATGTATGTGTACAAAAGCCATGCAAAGTAAAATTACTTAGAGAGACTAAAGGTAGAGGTGTGGTGTTTCAGGACATAGGCATGGTCAAATACTTCATGACTAAAACATTATAATCAATGGCAACAAAAGCCGAACTTGACAAATGAGACCTAATTAAACTAAAGAGCTTTTGCACAGCAAAAGAAAGAATGATCAAAGTGAACCGGCAACCTACAGAATGGGAGAAAATTTTTGCAATCTATCCATTTGACAAATGGCTAATATCCAGAATCTGCAAAGAACTTAAACAAATTTACAAGAAAAAGACAGCCCCATCAAAAAGTGGGTGAAGGATATGAACAGATACTTCTCAAAAGAAGACATCTATGTAGCCAACAAACATATGAAAACAAAGCTCATCATCACTGGACATTAGAGAAATGCAAGTCAAAACCACAATGAGATACCACCTCATGTCAATTAAACTGACGATCATTAAAAAGTCAGGAAACAACAGATGCTGGAGAGGATGTGGAGAAATAGGAATGTTTTCACACTGTTGGTGGGAGTGTAAACTAGTTCAACCATTGTGAAAGACAGTGTGGCAATTCCTTAAAGGTCTAGAAATAGCAATACTATTTGACCCAGCAATGCCATTACTGGCATATACACAAAGGATTATAAATCATTCTACTATAAAGACACATGCACACAAATGTATATTGCAGCACTGTTCATAATAGCAAAGACTTAGAACTAACCCAAATGCCCACCAAGGATAGATTGAATAAAGAAAATGGGGCACATATACACCACAGAATACTAGGCAGCCATAAAAAAGGATGAGTTCATGTCCTTTGTGGGGACATGGATGAAGCTGGAAACCATCATTCTCAGCAAACTAACACAAGAACAGAAAAGCAAACACTGCATATTCTCACTCATAAGTGGGAGCTGAACAATGAGAACACGTGGACACAGAAAGGGGAACATCACACACAGGACCTGTCAGAGTCGGGGTGGTTAGAGGAGGGATAGCATTAGGAGAATTACCTAATGTAGATGACGGGTTGATGGGTGCAGCAAACCACCATGACATGTGTATACCTATGTGACAAACCTACACATTCTACGTATGTATCTCAGAACTTAAAGTATAATAATAATAATTAAAAAGACAGACTAAAGGTAAAACTGTGTAAAAACTACCAAACAAAACAAATAAAAAGAAATCAGAAACTTTTTATTCCAGGCCTAAATGCAAGGCAAAAGCTTGAAATAAAACAAAAAAAATACGCTTTGCAATGACTAAGTATATGGTCCTCAGTTATAATAAAGTGTATACCTGAAAAGAATACATGAAGCTGGGTAATTTATGAAGAAAAGATATTTGATTGGCTGACATTTCTGCAGGCTATACAAGCATAGTACCAACATCTGCTTGGCTTCTGGTGAGGCCCTTGAGGAGCTCTTACTCACAGCAGAAAGTGAAGTGAGAGCAGGCACATAGTAGGGCAACATCAGAAGCAGTAGAGAGTGATGGGGAAGATGCCACACATTTAAGCATCCAGATCTCCCAAGAACACACTATACAGAGGACAGCACCCAGGAGATGGCATTAAACCATTTATGAGACATCTGCCCACGTGATTAAATCATGGGGTCCTACTTACACCAATGGAGATTGTAATTCAACATGAGATTTAGAGGAGACAATATCCAAACTATATCACATAGTCTTTCTGTGTCACCCAGGCTAACATGCAGTGGCCAGATCATAGCTCACTGCAGTTTCAAAATCCTGGGCTCAAGGAAGCTTCTTCTGCCTCAGCCTTTTGAGTAGCATGAATGACAGGCAGGTGTCAATGTGCCACCATGCTCTGCTAATTTTCTTAGCTTTTTTTTTTTTTTTTTTTTTCTTTCAGAGATGGAGTCTGTCTATGTTTCTCATGCTGGTTTCAAACTCATGACCTCATGCAATCCTTCTGCCTCAGCCTCTAAAGTAGCTGGATTGCAAGCATAATCCACCATGCCCTGATCAAGTGTGTAGCTTCTACAGTCAGTCCTCCATCTCATTTGGATTTTTCTGACTTTATGAGATATTTTCATAGTTTCCCTGACTCCAGTTTTCCCTGTTCCCAGAACAGTTTTACACAGGACATTCAATGTCCTATAACACTAACCTCCCCCACAAAGGAAGCACAGCACAAAGACTGTGAAAACAGACTTTCAAGCCAGATGCCTGAGTTCAAATCCCAGCTCCAGTACTTACTATCTGTATGATCTGGGCAAGTTACTTAACCTCTCTGTGCCTCAGTTTCCTCACAGGTAAACTGTGGCTGGTAAGTAAACTTAACTCACAAGGATCTTAAAAAAATTTAAATAAATTAGTACTGGTAAAGTTCTTAGAAGAACCATATGGGTATGTAATAAGATATAAATAGTTATTGTTAAATAAACATGTATGCTTCTGCTATGATTTAAATGTTTATCCTCCCAAAACTCAGTTGAAATTTAATCCCCAATGTGGCAATATTCAGAAGTGGGGTCTTTAAGATGTGATTAGGTTACAAGGCCCCTGACCTCATGAATAGATTAATCCATTTATGGATTAATGGATTAACGGGTTCATGGATTAATAGATTATCACAGGAGTGGCTTTGTAAGAATGAAAGGGGGACCTGAGCTAACACATTCAGCTCCTTCACCATGTGATGCTCTGTGACACTTTGGGATTCTTCAGAGTCACCCTATCAGCAAGAAGGCTCCCACCATTGAGGGACCCATGACCTTGGACTTCCCAATCTCTATAACAGTAAGAAATTAATTTATTTTATGTGTAAATTACCCAGTTTCAGGTATTCTGTTAGAAGCAACAGAAAGCAAACTAAGACAGTTTCTTGTTAAACAACTTCTGTGAGTAAAAGAAAATATGGGTTCATCAACCTGAAATTAAGCCCTTTGTTTTTTTAGAAGACAGTCTGTTTTTCCAGCATTATATCCCTCGACCTCACTCTAAATGCTGCTAAATCAGATGGCTCACCCAGTTGACCTGACCACTTTCTTCTTCCAGCTCCTTTGCAGTCTTTCAATCTGCAATGCCACCCCATCGTCTCTGCCCACACATCCTTTAAGCCCTAGCTCAAGTGCCTCTTCTATCTGAAAGCCACTCCATGATCATCCCTGTTGGAGATGATCTAGGCCTCCTTGAAAACTGTATTGCTCTTTGTTGTTGTCCTATGGGACTTACAGACTATGTGACAAGAATGTCACATTTTTGTTACGTTTTCTATTTTCCTGGATTTTTAAGCTCAGTGACCGAGGGGATATGCTCATTTTTCCTTCATAAATTCCACTGTTTCTGATACAGGTTTTAAAATTGCTCCATGTTCTGAAACGTAGTTTGAACCAGTGAGGGAAAAGAATTTTACATTTACTAAAACAGAAAATACACATTGTTATGCCACTAAGTTTCTAAGCACTCATCAAATAATGTAGCTCAATGTTAGTCATGCAGCTTCATTTGTTATTTAGGAAAATTTTATTATAGTACTTTTCTGGTTTCTCTTTTTCTCTTGTCATTGACAAAAAAAGATTATACCTCTCTTCTATGCTATAAGATAGTTAAAGGATGCAAGTAGGAAATATAACAACATTGCATCCTATCTCTACCTCTGGTATCTCTCTGCACTTGAGTGTTATATAACTTCTCTGAACCTGTTTCTTCATGTGGTAAAATAAAGTAATACCATGCAAGATTAATGTCAGGATTAAATAAGACTTCTATAATGTGTTTGGCCCATAGCAATAATGCAATAAAAGATAGCCAATAAGAGTAGTTGTAATAATAATAATTTTCCTTATAAGCTCTGTTATATCACTCTTTTATTTTCATTTTATTTTATTTGGATTTTTACATCACTGAAGGCATGATTTATTTTCTCTATATTGGCAGTAAAGTTACAAGGCTGATGCTGTGCTGACTTTCACTTCAGAGTCCTTACTTATAAAATCTTGCAAAGGTAGATCACATTTTGGGAGTTATCACTTAGCCCATTCATCTTCCTAATGGTTTAAAGCATCACATATCACAAATCTATTTCTTCTCATGCTAATAATATTCTTCCCCTGTAGCTATTCTAAATATTCTATAGGATCATCTACTAGATGATGGGTTTAGCATCTGATAACATAGGCAGCTTCCACAACAATATATGTTTGTGCTAGCCATGATTAATGTATGATGTTTCAGTAATGCCTGACAAGTAATTAATCAACAGGACAACTTCTGAAATGCTTTCTTTTCTCCCTTTCACGTAAGTCCTGCTCCTTCCCTGTCTCTTTCTCTCTGTCTTTAGTTTTCTTTCTCCCTATTCACTTCCTTGCTCCACTTTCATTCCAAATGGTGGCCACGACCAACTGACCTGATCTCTTACCAAGACTTTCAGCTTCTATTTAAGGCCACTGTAACGATACTTGCTTTGTCTCAAACACTTCCAGTTTCAACCAAGGGGATCATGAATTATTCGGCAGAAAGTTAACAATTACTAGTTTCCACAGTTCACGTACCTATGGAGAGATAGCACCACCTCTTATAACCTCTTCTGCATCCTCTGGTCTCCTCACCATTGTTTAGGTTTTGTGGAAGCACGGATGTGTGATAGGAAGATTTGGGGTTTTGCACTCAAGCTGGCCTGGGTCAAATAGAAGCTCTACTGTTAGCTTGCTTTGTCTCTTCAGCTTTACCTTATTAGGTGTCCCTATAATGAAGCAGTTCATCCATAAAATGGGAATGAACATAGCCACATCAAAAGGTTGCAAAGATCAGTGGTAATGAATGTGCAGCACTCAGCCCAATGCCAAGCACACCCAGGGAGCTCAGTCACACAGGTTCTCACCAGCACTGTGCTATGTTAGGCAGCATGGAACTGAAATTAACAGCAGCCATCTAGCCTAAAAAAACAAATCACCTTTAACAATTTTGTTTCCATGGGAAAAACACATTTTGAGTTGTAAGCAACTAATTTATAAACATGTGTTGGAAACACAATTAAAATATCACATGCTGGAGTCTAGACAAGCCTGATCTGTGAGTTATGGGCAAATAATATATGCAATATAAAATAAACTGTTAATTTTTATTATTTTGCTTCATTTGAAGAATAATTTCAGTATTTGAAACAACTGTAGAAATAAAGTTAGTTATTGAAGTAAAAAGACTAATTTTTCACTTAGCTTTCCCTAAGGAAAACAGAAGAGCTGCTCTTGGTAAACATTTGCTAATGGGCCTTTGGACTCAACAGTGTGAAGATACATTAAATTACTCAGGTCTTATCCTTTAAAGGGGGAGGTAAAAAGTGAGATGTTGATTTTTCACACCCAGAAGACTGGAAAGGCATTCTGTGGTAGTAGAAATTACCTGGTCGAAATGACTTTTCAGAGATATTTTTATTACACTATAAAACTTGACATTTAATTTCATGAGGTTAAGAAACTAAAGGATGTTTATGCCTACCCATTGATAGGAAGACAAATTGGCAAACTGACTAAAAGAAGAACAACAGCCACACTCTGTCCCAAGCAAAGGAAAACTAGCAATGAAATACGTAATGTGTAGAATGCTTGGTAAAATGCAAAGTCACATATTCATTTACCCATTCTTGAATTTAACTGAGTATTTATTTGACACCAATTCTGTGCTGTGCATTGCACTGAAAGCTCAAAATTTCTAAGAACAAAATAGACATGTTCCCTGTCCTCGTGGAGCTTACAAACTCATGAGAAAGGCAGATTAATAAGCTTACCAATTGGATAAAGCAGTTAAATCCTATGAAGAGAAATTGTTCATTCTGCTACCACAAGAAAGGTGATCAGTTCAAAAATCAGAAGATTAAGGGTAGAGCTAGGAAATAATGGAATGCCCACACATCAGAGATCCAAAAAGGCTTTCATCAAAAATTGGAAGTGAAAACAGTTTGTGTCAGAATCTCTAATGCCTGCCTTTTCCCTTTTTCCGACTCAGGCAGGTACAGCAGTAAATTCAAACTTCACCTGCAAATGCTAATTAAAACATCACCTCAGAACCTTTCTACCTAATATAAAAAATGAGCATTCACAGTAGAGCGACTAATTGCTTAGAGCGGTTTAAATTTTTACTCAGTAAAAGTCCTAAATTAGGATAGAGTGAGCACAGAATTTTACAGAAGAACTAGGTAAGACAGGATATTGTAACAGCCCCTGCTGGTTGATAGTGACTAGACCTCAGTGAGATGCTGTTTATGAATGAATAGAGCTAACTAAAAAGTGGAATAACTAGATCCGGTTTCCTGCAATTAAGAGTTTTGCCACGTAATAGGGAGAAAAAATATACTTGGATAAAACTACAAGCTGGAAGGTTTCATTTCTTGGCTAATTAGCATGATTGTAAGTACAAAATGTTTGGCTGGACAAAGTGTGTTCTTTGAGTAAAAGCAACAATTGGCCTCAGAAATTGGAAAGCTGTCCCATCTTGTACATGTCCTTCCATAGTCAACCTTCCGATCTGCCGGCTTTCATTCCCTTCTCATGCCTTCACTTCAAAGCTCTGCTTCTCCAAGAAATTCAGAGGGCAGTGACTCGCCTGAATCCTACCTTGTGGTTAGAGCCCTGTTCTCCATTCTACAAAAATGAGTTGTGCAACACATAAAGGGCAATCATCAGTGAAGACAAATCCTTCCAGTGTGCATGCTAATATTTGTTTCTACCTTAATGATTAAGATGATTCTATGTTTTTATTAAGACAAGCAGTTGGAATCCACTTTAATTTGTTCTATGCCCATGCCTATTTTTTTGGTGGCAGCACCATTACAAAACTAAATTCTGGTAAAACAAATCAGCATGACTCACAGTGGCCTAGAGTGGCAATTATTCTAATCGTGTTCCCTTGGAGAAAGTTTGTGCTACTTGGTTGGACCCAAATGCATAGTTGAATGAATGATTCCTAAAATAGTTAATTATACAGGCAAAGGCTAATATAGTGGTAGCCAGTTATTGAAACTGTCCAAATTATAGACAAGAAACAACTTAGGCACAGATATAATGCAGCTCAGCAGAGTGATAGAAATGATTATCTCTAAAAATATTTAATCTCCAGAATGTTGATTGTAGTTAACAAGATCTACGGTTGCTCTTGGGGACCCTACATCTAAAGGCAGTGAAATGAACTAATCCATATGTTACACATTCATTAAAACCAGGCAGTGTCTTGCAATTACAAATTAAATTGGTACATCTGGAAAAAGGAATACTGAGATTTACAGGTTTTTGTGATTTTTCCTTATCATAAAATAATGAAAATTGTGGTTCTGATTTTTATTTGATTAAAGGAATTATTTCATTGTTCTGATTGGAAAGGTATGCAAAACTTTTGGAATATAGACATATGGATCAACTTTGCTAATGGTGTCTGTTAATTTGGCATTGTTAACAGTCTGCTTTTTCCCCGGTGTACATATTTTTAGTTAGTCAGAAAGAATTTAGTTGAGCAGTTTTTCTTTAATTTCTGCTTTTTTTTTCCAGAGGGCTTTTTACTTAAAATGTGTTGAGAAATTTTATTGCTTTTATGTCTGGCTGGATTTTCTCAAGTAACACGATTTTTATGTGCTATTTGGATAAAGACATTTGAAAATCCCTCTAGAATAGTTCAGTTTGGGAAACATCCTATAGACATGATTTGCTGGAGGCAAGCTAACATTACAGATTAAAAGTCTACACCAAGACAATAGGAAAAAAAAATCATAGTTTCTTCAAATCAAAAGGGAAAGATATTTTTAATCTCTTTATACCGAGCCTGAAAGACCTATTTAGAACTTTGTTGGAAATGAAAGTGCACCATCAGAAACCTAGTAAGCCATCACTCTTTACTTATTTGTTATATCCTCTATTTGCACACATGTCCCAGGTACAGGTATGTACGTGAAATATACAGAAATCTCTTCCACAGTAGATTGGCTGACTTATGAAAAGCAACCATAGCAGTAGTCCAGGAAAATGAATAAAATAAAACAAAGTAACAGTGTCTCCAAAATGGGCATTTAGTAAACTCTCATTGATTGAAATATATTTCTTAAAACCTGCCTTCTGGAGCAGATTTCCTGCTTGTATGTAAATAATCATGGGGAAAACAAAACCCAGTGCTGTCAAAAACAAATACCTTTAAAACACTCCCCAGTAATTTCTACAGAAGTTTTAGTAGTTGCTAAAGCTAATCTTTGTTGCATCCCCAATTATTTCAGATGAGTCCATGAGACACCACGGTGGAGTCTTCCCTAATTTGTGTTACCTAAACTACAGTCAAGATTCATTTGCTTGTCTTGTATTCAAGCAAACAAACAAACAAAAAAGATTTGATATAATCTTATTTTCTAGTTGAAAACAACTTTTTACATTTTTCATATTGTTGCAGAAGCTAACATTTTCAACACATTTCTTTAACTAACACTCATCTTTTTGTATCTCATTCAGGTATGATAACTTCTGTTAATAGAAGATCAATGTAATGGCTACGTCAATCAGGGATCCACACTTATATGGAAGCATCTACTCCTTCTAGAAGAAATACTTAATTTTACCTTCTGAATGCTCCACTTGGGTAAAAAAAAAGGTAAAATAAAGTTATGGCCTCAAATCAAGGTAAGTGGAAGCTGAGCAAGTACTCAGGAGCAAATTCAAGGCATCTTGGCTTCTCCTGCAATGCATTCATTACTGGGTGACATTATTGACCCAAGACTTGAAAACAAATTTAACCCTAGAAGGTTGCGGCTGATAACAGCTGTGTCCATGGTATAACCTGTGTTTTAGGGGAGGAGAACAGGCAAGAGAAACAAGGAGCAGCGACCCAGATCCAAAGTGCTTCTTTGAGCAGCCTTTTATGATATTACCTTCCTTTTCTGACTTCCCTGAAATTCCCATTAATAGAGTCACAATAACAAGTTCTATGTTTCCTCATTGAGCCAAGACATCAAAATATCTATCCACTGACCGAGCGCAGTGGATCACGGCTGTAATCCCAGCACTTTGGGAGGCCGAGGGGGGTGGATCATGAGGTCGAGATCGAGACCACCCTGGTCAACATGGTGAAACCTCGTCTCTACTAAGAACACAAAAATTAGCTGGGCATGGTAGCATGCACCTGCAATCCCAGCTACTCAGGAGGCTGAGGCAGGAGAATTGCTTAAACCCAGGAGGCGGAGGTTGTGGTGAGCTGAGATTACGTCATTGCACTCCAACCTGGGAAACAAGAGCAAAACTCCGTGTCTATGTATATATATATATATATATATATATATATATATATATATATATCCACCATGAAAACATGTCCCATACTCAGCAGCCACACCCCAATATAGCATACAAATGGTTACATATGGAAGTTAGGAACAGCCACCCCACAAGTCACCCCAGCCTCCACAACCCTGCTCTGGGCCCATGCATGAACTTCCAGAAAGCAGTCTGGCTTCCTGCCTCTAGTGCCTTGCTGTAGCCCAGTAGCTGTCATCATTTCATAATGATCAGTGACCTGGCCCTAATCGTTGTTAAATATTTTAAATATTATCCATGATTAAAGGCAGGGATTTTTCCTCCCAAAAGTTGGAAGAGGAGAAGATCTCTCATTTTCCCATCTCTCCTCAGCTCACAAACATGTGTAGGCACACAGATGTTAAGCAGTCTCAAAGATCCAGTAGACCTGACATCTGGACAAAGGAGAATCTGGACAGGTGCTTTTTCTAAGTATCTACCCAGGGATGATGGCAGAGGGAACAGGGCACTTGCCAATGAAGGCAACCTTAACACTCTTCTCCTGAGGAAGAAGTACCAGGGTCTCAGATCAGCATGTGGCTGTCTTTGTTCTGGTTGCTATAACAAAATAGCATAGACTGGATGATTTATAAACAACAGATAATTATTTCTCACAGTTCTGGAGGCTGGGAAGCCCAAGATCAAGGCAGATTCAATATCTGATGAAAGTCAACCCACTGTCTGGTTCATAAACAGCCATCTTCTCACTGTGTCTTCAAACAGAGGGAGTGAGCTGTCTCTCTGGGGTGCCATTGATAAGGGCACTAATTCCATTAATGGGGGCCTCCCCCCATGACTTAATCACCCTGCAAAGACCTCATCTTCTAATACCATCATTTTGGGACTTAAATTGATACATGTGAATTTGGAGGGGACACAAACATTCAGACCATAGTAATAACAAAATAATTGGGGCCCTGGATGAGTTGGCACTGGGAGAAGGTAATGTGCAGAATGGGCCAAGCCAGGTAATAAAAGGAGAAATACACCATGAGCAAACTTGGCCTACTTTATTATTTTTTTAGGAGCTAGTCCGCATCAATGAAATATTCTAATAGAAAGTTCCATTTCTTTTAAACAGTTTCCCTTTCACCTGCGCAGTGTAGTTCACTTATCACTGCCTTTCCCACCTTCGGCACAGTAAATATGCTCCCACTTTGTTGAATTATAATTTATGCATTGCCCTTTTCAGGCTCTGAGATCCCTATGGTTCAAGGTCGGATTTGAGTATTTCTGTATATCCAGAGCCCTGCACATGTCTGTACTCAGCAAGTTCTTCATACATGTCAGTGAAATACTCATGAAGAGCAGCAATGAGCTGATAAGGAAGCAGGGTGTCAGGGAGGGGCTTCTTTGAATGAACAGTTGATGTGTGGGTTCTTCAGCTTTCTTGGAAACACATTCTCCTTCAGTATTTTTAAGTTCTTCTATAATCTTGGTTTGTTTGTTTGTTTGTGTATTTGTTTGTTTCTAGATGGATTCTCACTCTGTCATCCAGGCTAGAGTGCAGTGGCAAGATCTCAGCTCACTTCAGCCTCTTCCTTCTGATTTCAAGTGATTCTCCCACCTCAGCTTCCCACGTAGTTGGGAATACAAGCACCTGCCACCACAGCTGGCTAATTTTCGTAGTTTTAGTAGAAACAGGGTTTCGCCATGTTGGTCAGGCTGGTCTCAACCTCCTGACCTCAGGTGATCTGCCCACCTCAGCCTCCCAAAGTGCTTGAATTACAAGCATGAGCCACTGCTCCCAGCTTGTAATCTTTGCCCAATTGGAATGCAAAAGTGATTTACACAGCAAGGTAGTGAGTCTTAATCCTTTTATGTTTTTTTTTTTTTTTTTTTTTTTTTTTTTTTTTTTTTTTTTTTTTTTTCACAAATACAGGATTAGAAGAAAACAAATGGCCAGGTGCAGTGGCTCACACCTACAATCCCAGCACTTTAGGAGGCCGAGGCAGGCACATCACTTGAACTTAGGAGTTCAAGACCAGCTTGGGCAACATGAGGAAACCCCATCTCTATTAAAAAAAAAGAAATACAGAAATTAGCCATGGTGCAGTGCACTTGTATTCCTAGTTACTTGGGAGGTTGAGGTGGGAGGATCACTTGAGCTGGAAGGCAGTGGTTGCAATGAGCCAAGATTGTGCCACAGGACTCCAGCCTAGACAGCAGAACAAAACTCTGCCTCAAAGTAAAAAAAAAAAAAAAAGGAAGAAGAAAATAAATAATTTCTTATTATGATTTATGTATACACAGGCAATACTCTCCTTGCCCTAAGCTTCCCACTATGTAGAGCAAGACCTTCAACAGAGTAGAGAGAGACCCAGTTCAGAGTGCCTTGAAGTGTCTTCAAAAAGTTAGCATCAAGAGAGAATCCCATTCTAGTTGAACAAGATATAATACATCTTTTGACATTTTATAGGAAAATATCTTTCTTTCACTTACTTGTGGCTGAGGGGAAAGATCTGAATCCTTCAACCACAGGTAAAATACCAGAAAAGACACTTATCCTATATGCTTCCTATGTCAGCAGGACAAGTGGAACAATGGGAATGGAAAGTATATGCTCACATGTAATGAGGTCATGGCTGCCTCCATGAGGAAAAACAGATTTGCTGTCCCCTGTAGAGACCAAATCCATGGACTTGCTTCCAGTTGATTCTGAGTTCCAAAAATCATGACCTCTGAGCTGCTCGCATCGTTCAAAGATGAACGCAGAGGAAATGAATGCAAGAACATTGGAGATGGCAGGTACTGATATTAAAATCTATACCAAGGAACACCCTTCCAGAGACTTGCTCCGGATGCTCCTTTTCAAACACGGCAATTTCCCAGTGACTATGAGCACAATTAAGGCTCTGGTAAGTCAGCATTAGAAACTGTTGAATGCTATTTAGTCTGGTCTGAATCGAGCATGTCTAAGGAACCTGTCTGCCACAAAACACCTAAGAATATCCCACAGATTAGAGTCCTGCAAAACTCTCTGGAAAAGATTTGCCTGAGGAATGCCCCTGGGTCTTGTTGATCAGTCATCAACACTGGTAGGACAAGGACTGAGAAAAGTGGTCATTGCTAGGACTTGTCCATGAAGCAGAAGGTGCTTGTTTAACAGGAAATTGAAGGTCTAGTGGTGCTATGAAGAAGGAGTCCTCTGGTGCTTGAATGAATAACAAGCCCCATTGTCAGTCAAAAGGAATGTTCATCCACCTCACTGTCTGTTGCCATTGGGACCCCTCCCTACCCATGGAGGTTTCAACAAACATCAACTGAAGAGCACTCATGATATGCCAGATCTTGAGTTTGGGGCCGAAGATTCAGAACTGAAACAAGGTGTGTACACAGGTCCTAGAACTACAAACCACCCTGCTGAGAGGACCAGAGTTCCTTCAGTGTTGGAGCTTGAAAGGTTCATAAAAATCATCTAGCTTCACTTCTTCATTTTAGAAAGGAGACCAAGAGAGTCTATGTCAATTCCCTGAAGTCAAATAATGAAAAAAAACTAAAATTTACTTCTTCTCATTCTTGCTCAGGACTGTCTACCAGCAAACCAATTTGTTTGCTCTTACAAACAGTGTGTATTACATTGTATTAAGGGGAAAAAAATCTGTTTATAGTTAGAAACGTCATCAACTACTTAATCCAGTCACAGTATTCATAGAGCAAGCTACGGAAACAAAAGATCACAATTTTTCATCCTGTCTTGAAATACATGTGTTGTCACTCCTTACTATATTACTAATAATTGATCACTTGCTTTGTGATAGATACTGTGCCCAGCCTCTCAGCCCCTGAATCACTATATATAGTCTATGGTATTATGACTACTTTACAGAAAAGGAAACTGAAGCATAGTGTGGTCAAGACTGATGTTGAGGAGCTCGTGGCAGCAAGACAAAACTGAGATCTAAACCCAATTCTGTAAGATTCTGAAGTCCATGTTTTTAGCTACAAAGGTACAAATTCCTTGGAGAGAGACTTGGGTGAGTAATAACGTTCCAACTGCAAACTCATAGAGAATTACTTCTCTAGGATAGCACCAAAGAGAGATGGAACCATGTGGTTCAACTGTCATTATTTTACAAATGAGGAAATTGAGATGAAAGGGAAATAGAAACATCTGGGAAAATAAATGATTCAGATGTATGCTTTTCAGATGCAGAGACTAGATCCCGTTTATCCTGTCCTCACTGCCTAGAGGTAACAATTGGGTGGCTGTTAAATAGGAAATAGGCTCCAAGCAAAGACTCAAGACACTCTGGAACAACAACAACAAAATATAGGAAATGACTTTGTTAGTAAGTTGAAAATATCTGATTTCAGTTTTTGATAAACAGTTTTTTGAATGCAATTGGAACTAAAAGTTCCTGAAATTTAAATTCTTTGGAATGTTTAGTTATCAAGGAGTTGGATTTAAGCTCTGCTTTCTTCTTGAAGAAAATAATTTAGATATCCTTGTCATGGGGATTCTGGATGAGACAGGATTTACTTTCCACACACACACAAATCAGTCATGCCATTGCCAGGTAACCCAGGGTGATTTACAATGATACATTTTTTTAAGTGAAGTGATAAAAAGAAAAGTTTCCTTTATGCTGAGATTTTCAGTCATGACTTTCTATTTAGTGAAAAATCAAGTAGACAAAACTGATTTTTCATCTAAGGAAAATTGTCCTGAAGTCCGTATATCTCTCTCTGGGTTTGGAATTTGAGGAGTATCCAAATGTTGGTTTACGGCTTCCAATTCATTGCATACCTGGCTGATTTGATGAAAAGATACCTCTGTGTTGTCTCAGATGTTATTCATTAATAAAATTATTACTACGTGCTCTATTTCCCCTCTAAAAGGACTGAAAACTGCAGATTTCTGAATTCTGCAGGACACATCCTCATCAGGCCACTGCCTTGCTGGTAAATTGGCCAGGGCCTGGAGGGATCTCCACAGGGTCTGGCTGCACAGAGGGGTGACCATACAAGGTGCTGAGAATCCATTGTTTATGATTTGTAAAAACAACAAAAATTAAATAACACCTAAAATAGTAATTGAGCCATTTCTCTAACTTTACCAGCTAATCAAGTGTGGGAAGAGAATCCTGTGATCATGCATCTTGCTGCAGCAGCCTGCATTGCCAATGGAAAGAAATGCCAAGGAGAATTAAAGGGCTCAAATGTAAAATAAGAAAAAGTATGAAAGGAAGCAAAAGTCCAAAAGGTAATGTAAATAATAAATCAAGAGCCATTGAGCACTGAACCGTGTAAACTGTCAAGTTTCTAAACTTGCTAGAAACAGGAGAGGAAAGTTGTTGAGTGTTTGTGAGAATACGGAAGCTGTCAATAGTCAAAAGATTCCATTTTGATCATTAAGGGAAAAGTTCAAGATGAAGAAAGCACAAATAGAAGACAAATCTGTAATATGTACAAATGTGCAGGAAATGGAATAAGGAGTTTATTTTTATTTATTTTTTTTTTTTTAGACGGAGTCTCACTCTGTGGTCATACTGGAGTGTAGTGGTATGATCTCGGCTTACTAAACCTTCTGGTGCAAGCTATTCTCCTGCCTCAGCCTCCCAAGTAGCTGGGATTACAAGCACCCACCACCACGCCTAGCTAATTTTTGTGTTTTTAGTAGAGACAGAGTTTCACCACATTGGCCAGGCTGGTCTCAACCTCCTGACCTCAGGTGATCCTCCTGCCTCGGTCTCCCAAACTGCTGGGATTACAGGCATGAGGCACTGCACCCAGCCACAGGAGTTACATTTTTTAAAACCCATATTCAGAATTCAGAAATTTATTATTTAAAGCATTGTTTTATTCCTCTTAAAAGAAAAATAAGAAACAGCAAAAAAGACTAAGTGGCATAGTTGAAAAGATGAGAGAGCAAGTTAAAAGAATTTCCAGAATATAGAAGTAGAGCTAGTTTGATACAGCTTAATTAATACTTTAAAACCAGATATAAATATATGTTTGTATATACATATATATATTTCAAACACAGTTTGAACTTATCCTGGGGGTAGGATACCGAGAGTAAAAATCACCCGTAATCCTTCTTCATGGTGCTAACCACTTTTCATAACTTCCATATACATTTCTAGATATATAAATTAATACTAAATGTGACTGTTATAAAAATGCTACTAAAAATATCTGAAAAAACAGCTTTAATAATGAAATAGTTTGTGAATATCTATCTCCATCACTAATATTCTTCTATAAAATTATTTTTTATGCATACACAATATTTCATTTCATAAATGTATCAGTTTAATATTTTCCTGACTACTGAGTATTTAGGTCATTTCTATTTTTTTCCACTATTATGAACTAAATGCGATGAATATTGTTGTCTCTAAACCTATGAATGATTATATCCTTAGAATAAAATCTTAGCTTTCTCAGAAATAGGTCAAACGTGTTTTAGAATGTTTGATGTAATTGTAAGAAAAATTTCCATCAAAAGTATTGAACCAATAACACAGTTGCCACAGGTGAACATGCTCTTTTCTGAACCTGGGGAATGCTTGGGTGACTCCAGTCCTTTTTTAATGTAACCTTGATGGGGAGAAACATTATCTTATTGTTGTAATTTTGAATTGTTAGTGAAGTTAAACATGTTTATCACCTATTTTCATAATTTTTCTTTTTTTTTTTTTTTTTTTTGAGATGGAATCTCGCTCTGTCATCCAGGCTGGAGTGCAGTGGCATGATCTTGATTCACTGCAACCTCCACAATCCAGGTTCAAACCATTCTCCTGCCTCCGCTTCCTGAGTAGCTGCATTACAGGCGTGCACCACCATGCCCAGCTAATTTTTGTATTTTTAGTACAGACAGGATTTGACCATGTTGATCAGGCTGGTCTACAACTCCTGACCTCATGATCCACCTGCCTCGGCCTCCCAAAGCTGGGATTACAGGTGTGGGCCACTACACCCAGCCTGTAAATTCTTTTATGAATTTTCTATCTATATCACCTGTTAATTTTTCCCCTAAGTTAAGAGAAAGTTTGTTTTTTCCTTATTAAGCTTGTGACTTTTATGCTGTTGATGACTTTTCTGGTTAGTCTTGACATATACTTGCCTTCATTTTCAAGAGGGAAGGACTTGGCCTTATAATCTACTTGTTAATTTTACTGATTCTAGGTTTGCTATTTATTTCTTTTTTTCCTGTTTTCTCCGGCTTTACTTAATGATTTCCACTAGAGCTTCTTGAGATGAAGGGTTAGTTTACTTATTTTCATTTTTATCAATATAGCAAAGATCATGCCTGATTTGTTCACCACTATGTGGTATTCAGAATATCATAGCAAAAAAAAAAATAAATAAATAAATAAATAAGCTTTTCTTGAATTAATTAATTGAAATTTAAGGATATGAATTTTCCTCTAAATTTGGTAACGCTGATAATTAATTTTGGAAATGTACCATTTTCAATTCCACTTTTTAATAATAATCTGGAATCATAGCTTAATTGCTTATTTGGCCTAAAATAATTAGAGTATTATTTCTATGAATTTCAATTTATGGTGACTATTGTAATATTGTTGGTTTTTTTCTCTCAGAGATTGTGAAAGGTATAACATCTACATTTTGTAGAATTTTTACTGCTTAATAATCAATTTTTAAACGTTGTTTTATAGTTGAAGAGAAACAGGATTTGCAAGTCTTTACATATCTCTCCCAAGATATTTTTAACAGAAAAGAAAAACAGTAACTTTACAGTTGGAGAAACTCAACAGACACCACCGTAACTAACCAATGAAAATTAACCTCATCAACAATTAGACATATCCATCTCATGAACCTTATGATATAAGATACACTGAGAAAGAAGCAACATCACTCTTTGGTATTCCTGTTCCAACTGCATAACCTCTGACCCCATCTGAGAAAACATCAGATGAATCCAAACTGCTGGGCATTCTACAAGAGAAATGACCAAATGCTCTCTGAAAATGTCAAGACCGTGAGATCCAAGGTAAGAACGAGTAACTAACAGACACTGAAGAGGCCCCAGGAGAAAAGCAAAGTGGCGTCCTGCCTGGGTTCTCGGAATGGAAAGGGACATGAAGTGGAAAAGCAAGCGAAAATTGAATAAGGTCTTTAGATGACAGATTCATAATAGCGGAATAGTTTAGTGGAAAACAAATAAACTAACACCAATGTTAGTTTCCTGGTTTTGATTATACATTGTTAAGTGAGCGGTGAACTTTAAGATAAGCTTGCTGAGGGGTAAAGGCAAACTGTACAGCTGTATTCTTTATGTTACATTTCTATACGTTTAAAATTGAGTCACAAAAAATGATTAAGATTTGTTTTATAAGTTACAATGGAATCTATCACTTACCAAGTTACCTTAAATAATCTATTTCTTCAGTTATAGTTTTCTCACCTGTAAATCTGGAGTAACAGCTACATCACAGGCTTATTCTAGAGAATAAACAATATGTAAACTCCTGGCTCATTGTGCAGGCTCAACAAATGTTTATTGAATTTTTAAAAATTGTCTAAAATACTTCTTAAGGCAATGTATGTTTTTTACTTGTAGACTGCAAAGTTTGGTGCAAGTCTATTAAACCCATATTTATTTTTCATCCACTTTATATGCTAAAGATAGAGATGGGGTTGTCAAAACCTTCCTCTAATTTTCAGTTTTGTAAAAATTTAAATGACCCTTCATGATGTTATTTGGTGGATAAATATTCATGGCTGTTGTAATCTTGAGTGTGTAATACATTTCTGTGTAGTCTTCTGTCTCTGATATCAATAATGCTATGGCTGCTTTGTTATTTGCAATATCCTGGTATACAGTTTCTGGTTTCTAATCCCCCTCACTTGAAGTTTGATTTTTTTGTTTATTAATTTATAATCAACTGTATAGTTAAGAACTTAGTCTTTTGCCTGTCATGTATATTGAAAGTCTATTTTCATAATCTGTTTGTTCTTTTGATTTCAACAGTTAAACATATTCCATGTCCAGTGACACTGTTTTTCACTTTCATAGTTATTGAGAAAGGAAGTCCTTATTGGCCATGTGTTGTCACTTGAACCAGTTGAAATGGCTCTACCTGAAATTGGGTGGATGCTTATTCAACTCTTTCAAGCAGAAATCAGGAGATAAGGGAAAAGTTTAATGAGCATTTGTGGCCTGCCAGGAATCAGAAAGGAGGTCACTAGAGATGTCAGCTGTAACGGGGGTCAGATCGACTCTTTTTGCAGTTAGTCTGAAGTGGCACGGTGGTACAGCTGACTTCCCCATGGCTTGCATGCCTATCATTAAATCAGTGCAGCTGAGCCTCTGTGTTTCTATGCTGTCCATACCAGGTGCATCCTTGCAGTAAATGCTCAGGGCCTACTCCTCAGAGTGCCTGATCCTTAGTGCCTGTGGGGCTTCCTGGGAATCTGCTGAGGGATTCAATATGTTCTTCTTGTTCAGTGATCTGCTCTCACCTCCCTCTGAGTCCCTGCCATCCATTTCCATGGCCAACATTAGTCATATATTAATGTAAGACTCAAATTAGTCAGTTTTTCCTTCAGTCAAGTCTTACCTATTCTGTATCATCCTGAATTGTGTATGGGTCTTTCCTCAAGATGCCAGTCTAGGTTCAAATATTCTCCTAATGCTAAAAAACAATCATGTGTCACTTAACAGTGGGGATACATTCTGAAAAAGTCATTGGTAGGCAATTTCCTCATTACACTAACATCGTAGCTAGTACTTACACACACCTAGATGGGATAGCCTATCAAGCTACATACATAGGCTATGTGGCGTACACTTAGCTACATACCTAGGCTATGTGGCGTACACTTAGATACATACCTAGGCTATGTGGCATACAGTTAGATACATACCTAGGCTATGTGGTATACACTTAGCTACATACCTAGGCTATGTGGCGTACACTTAGACGCATACCTAGGCTATGTGGTATAGGCTATTGCTACTAGGCTACAAATCTATACAACATATTGCTGCACTGCCTACTTTATTATAACACAATGGTAAATATTTTATATCTAGACATATCTAATCATAGGAAAGATACAATAAAAACTGTGGTATAAAAGATTTAAAATGCTACACCTGCATAGGGCACTTATCATAAATGGAGCTTGCAAGACTAGAAGTCGCTCTGAGTGAGGCAGTGAGTGAGTGGTGAGTGAATGAGAAGGCCTAGGACATTCCTGTATGCTATTATAGTCTCTGTAAACACTGTACATTAAGCTACACTAAATTTATTTTTTAATGTAATTGTGCTACAACCTTATGATGCCTACAGTGTCACTAGGCAGTAGAAATTTTTCAGGTGAATTATAATCTTACGGGACCGCTGTTGTATATGCAGTTCATAGTTGATTAAAACATTATGCGGTACATGATGGTATCTTGTCTTAGGCTAGTGTTATTTCTAGGGAAGTAGAGGAGATACATGTATGAAGTTAAATTGTCATATCAAATTGAAAAAGAACACCTTTCAGTTCTTAGAAACATCAAACATTGTCAGGTGACTAACGCTGATGGGATAAAACAAGGGTGAAACAGTGAAAGTAATTCAATTCAAATACGTCATTTTTTTTCTGGGATCCATTTTCTGTTTTAGTTAATGAAGGTGGAAGAAAGTAGAGGCACGAAGATGATGAAACATGAGGAGAAGATAAAGGAGCGGATTTGATTCCACATTTTTATTTTATTATTCCCATCTCTATGACTAAATTCCCCAAAGTTTACGTGAACTCTCAAAGTTGTTTTAGCTGAAAAATTGGGATAATAGCTCAACTCCTGCCTCAAAAGCCTGCTTCAGGGTTTAAATAAATTATTCTCTGTGGAAGTACTTTGTAAATTTTAAAATCCCTTTACAGTACTGAGGCATCGCACAACTCAAAAGGCCACCATTCACGTTGAAAATGGTGCCTGCTCTTAGAACAAAACTCACATAGAATTTGTGTAAAATACAAAGGGGACTGTAACTCCTGGAGTTTTACCAGCGGCCCTGAAACATGTTAAGCATTGTTACTACAGTTGTAAGTCAGATGCGGCAAATGAATACAGGATGAGGTGTTGTAGGTAACATTTGATCAAAAGGAGGCTATTGAGTGAGAACATACCAGGTGTCAGAGATCTACTGAGTAAATTCCAGGGGGGAGTTTGGAGGCATTTCAAAATCCGATATCATTCCCAGAATCAGTGAGCCAGGGTACCTGGTTACTGGACCAAACATCATGAGAGACTGGGTTACTTGAGCATGCACTAGTTTATAGGGAGGGACGTCTAGTAACTGTTGGACAGAAGCAACAAAAAGTCAAAGCTGTTGGCAAAGACTGAGCAGAACTTGGGCCTTCCCCAAAAGAAAGCCTCCAGCCTGCCTTGCTCCAGAAAGTTGGATCCGAGGACCCACAGTGCAATCTTCACCTGGGTGCTTGTTAGAAATGAAGAATCTCGGGCTGCATTGCAGACCTACTGACTTAGGATCTGATTTTAACAAAGTCAGCGAGGGATTTGTGTACACCACAAGTGAGCAGCTCTAGTCTAGAAGGATCTCTTTATTTCAGGCCTACTCTATCTATTTAGAGTAGTGATTACAATGATGACGATTAGACACAATTTATTTGTGTTTTGGTAGCACTTAATGCTTCTCATATACATCTCTCGCTTGAATCTCACAGCATTCCATGAGAAAACCACTTATAGAATTTAGTTGCCTGGACAAAGTTAAGTGAATGGAACAGAACTGACTACAGAGATGATCACCTTCTTTATTTTTAAGCAATAGTTTATTGAAGTTAAACCTTCCTTTCTTCTTGTGACATCCCATGGAAAATTGCTTATATCACTATTATAGCAATTGGCACAACCTGCCTTATGTTGAAGTTATTTATGGATGGTGATTATAATCTCACGGAGAGCCTGGTATTTCCTTATGGTACCCAAAACATTACTTGGTTATAATAGGTGATCTCAAAACTCAAAATTGGTTTGAATCTTCTATACCAGAGGGAAGGATTTGCCTCTCCTAATGCTGCTCAAGTATACCGCCAAGGAGGTCATTTTTATTTTATTGATCTCAATAAGTAAGCTGTGAGAACTTCAAAGCTGCTTGGTAAGAGGCAATTAAAGTAACCAAGCCTTATCGCATAGGGATGTTTGTGAACACTTTATTTCCAAAAAGGCAATCCACCTCGGAAGTACTAAAAAATAAGTTTTTGTTTCCTTTGACATGTTGTTTCTTTAAGCAGTCTCCTTAACTCGCTGCTCTTCTGACCCCCTTAGTAGCAGATACAATTCATTTCTTATGCAGCCTGACAAAAAGGATGCGTGGTATATGGCACTGCATATCTTGACTTCATTATTTCCTCATAGCAAAGACTTGAAACTGTAATGTGTGAGAAGGAAAAGGTGCCAACATGACATTTACTACTGCTAATATGAATCTGATTAATTCTACAACAAGAAACATCATCTTAACTCTTTGCATTCTACAAGGGGTGCAACTGTGGGAAGCAAAGGGGACAGTGTGACCGAACCACGCATAACATTCTTTGGGGACAAAATAATAATGTAAATAATTCCTTGGCAAGAAGTGTCTGCAAATTCTCTGATACAAAGGGGACCCTTTTCTACAGAGAAAAACCCCAAGCGAGGCAGAAGTGCTTCTCAGCTCTGTACTCAGTTCTGAGCTCCCCAGTTTCAAGGAAACTTTTTGCGTGCAGATGAGAAAACAGGCTAAGGTGAGAATTGAAGCCACCGAGAGCAATAGTAGTTTCTAAGGAATAGTAGTGCCGGTTTTATTTTTACTTTATCGACTCCTTCAAAATGCTCTTCATTGTCCTGTGGCCTTAAGGCGCATGTTCAGAAATGATTCTACATTTCAGCAATCCTGTACTTGAAATCACTATTAAAAAGAAAATGCCAGAACACCACTCAGACTTTTCACTAAGGGACTGCTACGCTAAGGAAATGCACCCTAAATCATGACCTTCCGAGTCATGTAAAACAAACTAGCGAGTAAAAACTTCAGGTAATTCAAGAGTTTGTAAGAAAGCTAGCTCATAAAGAAAAGAATAAAAATAGGAATCCAGGATTCACCTGTTTTCTACAAAGTACCTCTCATCATGGGAAGTTTTGTATTTCTGCCAGGTTTAGAGGGAGAGAGGTTTCTATTTAACTTCTCCTCCTCTCCGTGTCACACTGTGCACATCTTGAAATATTTATACATTTAAAAATTATCTTATTATCCATCATGAACTATTGGCAGTTAATTTTTGAGCTCTTAAAATCCCATTTAAAAACCGGCTTCCCACAACTTTATTTAAAGAAAAAAAACTCGTCTTTATTAATTTTCTTCATTGAAAGCTAAATATTGTAGTTCAATTTGGTTCCCCTCCTAACAGATTTGGCTAAAATGTCAAACATGTAGAAACTGTGAAAAATACCATAGAATGTGCCGAATAATGTATTACAAGAAAAATGTTTTTCATCAACACACACACACACACACACACACACACACACACACACACGAAAAAAAAGAAAAAAAAACTGGCTCAGAGATTTAAAACACGCATTTGATCATATATCTATAATCTTTTCCTTATGTATATAGCATGTAGATTTTGGGTAAGCCTAGCAGTTTTAAAGAATAGGACTACTTTTTTGAAGTAGGTTAAAAAATTATTTTCAAAACATTGCCTTTTAAAGGAAAGCAAAAAGTAGGTATTTTATGGCTTTGTAAATAGCGTCACCTTAGAATACGTACATGGTTTTATCATTTGGAGGGAGGCACAGTGTGTGATATTTAAATGTTTATGACAGTTATGGTTAAAAAAAAAGCTATAGTTTCCCACACACATCATGTAGTTGGTCAAAGAAAGAAGCAAGGGGAATTTGAAGCTGAGAGAAAAGTACACTTTCAAAGGTAAACTGTACTTGGAGTTGTTTATGGACTGCTGGTGACCAAGCTAAGTCCTGGTGGCGGTTGCTTTGCAAATCCGAAGAATACAAATGACTTTGAACGCAGCCCTATGACACATGGGACCGGGTTTTAAATGTGAACACATGCTCCAGAGAAGCCCATGCAGGAATAAAAATTGTTTCTGTTTGGTTAGTTTGGATTCTGAAAGAAGCTTTTGTGTGTCAAGACGTAAGAGGATCCCAGGGCTGGAGCCCTGCTCTGTGGCATGTAGGTCACTGTGTCTGTCCCAGGAACCAGGGCTGGAGCCGCCAGCATGCCTTTACGCTCTCGCCTGGCACTAGCCTTTGTAAGTGTTAATTTGCTTTTGCCAGAATGATTAAGGGACCCTTTTGTGCCCCTCTATGGAAGTCTTTAATAGGGAGACCAGGAGGCTGAGAAGAGGTGTTTCTTGACTGTCGATGCTCACAAAAATTAAAGAGCAGTTCTGTTTCAGTATTATAAAACTCTTCTCATTGAACACCGTCCAGAAATCTGCTGGTTCAATTTCTTCGTCCCATCTGTTTCCCTCTCACTGGCTATATTTGTTAATATTTCCTCAAGCAGCAGGCTGTATTGCCCTCACTGTGCTACAGAAAAGGGCAGAGATTGATCATTTTTGCGGGACGGGAAAATGTTTATTTTGGGCAGGAGAGCTGTACATTTACTAGCTTCCTATCCAGAGGCAGAGACAAAACTTCTACAATAATTAAAAAAAAAAAAAAAAAAAAAAAAAAGCAGCAGAGATTGTTTTGGTATCCGAGGAGGGTGGGGACGGCTGGGGTGAGCCGGCAATGTCGGGAGAGCTATCAGCCTGCTTATCTGTCTTTCTGCTTTGGCACGTGAAAGCTCCCAGCTCAGCACGCCATGTGTCAAATCTATCATTTCGTATGTCAGCAACCATTATTCCCTCTTTTGTCACCAGTTTTGACCAAAGGATGAAAAATTGCTGTCTTACTCAGACAAGATTATTGCTGGGGGGAAAAAAAAGGGCAAGTCCAGGATCGAGGAGTAGGCCAAGGTGAAACACAGGGAGACTCTCCTCAGATTAGGTCTGGGTTAAGAGAATATTGATCTGTGGGCTAAAAACTGTTGATCTCTCTGAGCAGAGGATGACAAATGGTAGCAAACAAAAAAAAAAAAAATTGAGTGTCTCCAAGGACATCTGAGCTGCTCTGAGTTTTCCGTTAGCATTTGTTTGGTTTGTGGGTTCCTGCACTGGGGATTTCAACAAAAATAAGCAAATATTAAACAGAAATGAAGCAGCCACAAAAATGATACAGAGGAAAACCCAGGGAAAGAAGACCAGCCCAGAACCTGGACAAGGTACACACAGTAAATAACAGGGGTATTAAAAATATAAAGTGCTGCTTGTCTGAGCTCATGGGTTGCGTGTGGGATTTTTTTTTTTTTCTTTTGGTATGGTTAGTGCTGGATTGTTACAAGTAGGAGAGAAGTGTTTTTGTCCAAAGTAGGTATCTTTAATTATGACAGGTTAGACATTTAAAAAAATCATGCCACATATAAAGTATGATGCTGACATTCACAAACCCACAAATGGGAGGAAATATACAGGCTTGCATTCATTAAGCAAATACGGTATGACAAGGCATAAATTCAAATTGTTTGGGGGTTTGAGTAATTTTTCCCAACTAGAGAAATTGAACTCCAAGCACAGAGGAAAGCTAGAGGGCAGAAAATACCAACTATTTACTTTACATTCAAAAAGAGGACAGTATTGTGGCTAAGGGCAGGGACCCTGAGGCCCTGCACCCTCATTTGAATTCCATCCCGTCAGTCTCGCATATATGATCTGGGGTGAGATTTTTAACCTACGTGAACTTTAGTATTCTCTTCCATGAAGATAGGGTAACTAGACTCCCCTATCTCATACTGTTGTAGAAGGATTCAATGAATCAGCTATATAAGGAATTTACAACATATTAGCACAAAGTAAGCAAGAAAAAGACATTGCCATTATCTACTTCTTCACACGTTGATGAATTCCCTGCTCTCAGTTCCTTGGTGATGTCATGCACTGGACCCTATGCATGGAGCAGGCTTGCCCACCTGCTTCCATTGTCCGCCTGGCCAGCTCTTTGCTGAAGATCTTCCCGTTTCCGGCTCAGCTTCGCAGGCACAGCGCATCCTGACTCAGCCCACCTTTTCCCAAAACAATATTAAAAAATCCTCAATATTCTCTCATGGCTCACTCTTCTGTTCCCCAATTATCAGTTTCCTACAGCTTCTCCTATACTTGTTGATGAATCTATTAAACAAATTACATTAGAGTTGCTGGATATTCATAGCTTCTTATTAGTATCTTACCATAGAGCGAGTGCTTTGTTGAACCGAAGTGCCATCCTGTGAGGGGCCTGTTCATTCTGCTCTCAATGTACCTCCATTCCCTAGTGGGGTATCCTAGGCCTTGGCCCACCCAACAAAAATGGTCAATAAGTATTTGCTAATTGAGTTAACCAATGAATGAATAAATGAGTGACTCTTTCCTATCTCAGGCAAGCCAGTGTCCTGTTTGAGAACAGACTCTGGATTCAAGGGACAAGATTTCTATTCTTGCTTTTCTTCTGTGGCCCTGAAAAAGTCATCACCTTCTTCAGTTCTCAGGCTGCTGAAAGGGCATGGGTGGTGTCGCACTGGAAGAGCTAAGATTTCAGAGCACCTTCTCAGCCTGAGTGTCCGGGATCAGGCCATTCATAACATCTGCTGAAAATGTGTCCACTGATTTTAAAACACCTGTCCCTGACATTTTGAAATTTTTAACATAGTTGAGAAGTATGTTTAGACAAATACTAATCAGTAGTGACTAAGTAAAGGTTGCGTTTACATATAATATGTTCCTCTCTGTCACTGCAGAGCTAGGCAGAACACCTAACACATGAAAATATCTGCTGAAATATAATATTCAAAAATGACATTGAATGAATGAAAGAACCACATTTTAGATAGGTTAATAAATTGTTATTTAAATTTAAGTAGAAGAAGTTGTCTAAACAGAGTCTCTGTTAACACTGATTTTAGTAGACCCGTGTAAGCTTCTCATACTACGTGAATGCAAATTAGTTACTCTCCTTAAGTTAAAACAATGTGTTTCCATTCTCTT